>NW_015163712.1:43854-105217 GCF_001447785.1 Gekko japonicus | reverse complement strand
CAGGTCCACCGCCGGGCCCCTCATAGGGCTCGGCAGTGGAGCTGCAAGGCCGGCAGCGGCGGCCGGGACCGTTGGGGGCGGGGTGTGTGGCCTTATGACACACTTCCGGTGATGTCAGGGGGTGTGGCCTTATGACACACTTCTTGTGATGCCAGGGGGTGTGGCATATGCTAATGAGTTATGCTAATGAGTTCCCCTAGCTCTTTTTCTACGAAACGACCCCTGCACAAGTATATAATGCTACTCCTTCCCTGTTCCTTATTTGTCTATTTCTTTTAAACAAGTTGTTATGCTGGTTTGATATTTATTTTACACTTAACACCTTTTTGCCATTGGTTTAAGACATGTGTCTTTTTAATTGAGTAAAGTAGATTCCTTATACGAACTGTGTTTTTTAAAACCCTTTCTACTTTAGCTAGGTATATGAGGTACCATTATCCTGTGCTGGTTTGGTCTCCTTCTCTGTGACAAAGTAAATAAAAAATTGTTAATCTCTCCTTTGGAAATCAACAGGTCTCGGTGCTAATAGGCATTACTGTATACTGAATCTCCTTGCCACAGCCTGAATGACTGGGTCCATTCAATTACTTCCCTTTATTTTTTACAAATCAACTCACTTTTTTTTAACAAAGTTTGAGTCCATTGACACCTTTAAGACCAGGGGTGGCCAAACTTGCTTAATGCAACAGCCACACAGGATAAACGTCAGATGTTTGAGAACTGCGAGACATGAACAAATATTACACACAAGTTTTTATTGGAAAATATGCAAATTTGCTTTTTATTAACCTTAAATTAGACTGTGTGAAAGAGCCACATGTGGCTCCCGAGCTGCAGTCTGGCCACCCCTGTAATTAAGACCAACAAAGTTTTATTCAAGGTCGAAGCTTTCTTCTGCACGCACACTTCTTCAGATGTGTATCTGATACATATTGTTTGTGTGCACACGAAAGCTCATACAGTTAATAAAACTTTGTTGGTCTTAAAGGTGCCACTGGACTCAAACTTTGTTCTCCTGCTCCAGACCAACATGGCTACCCACCTGACTCTCACTTCTTTTTAGTCACCAAAAGTTTTAACATAACTTGGTTAACATTGCTTCAATCAGTAACTCTAGCTGCTGCTCTTGCTTTGCACACAAAATGCCCATCTTCTCCTTCCTTAACCTGCAAGAAGTCACTTCTCCAAGCCCCCAAGGATGCTTAATATTAAGAAAATATCAGCCAACCATCCTAAGCCATTAACCTAACGTAGGAATAGTTGGTCAAAATTTCCAGCAATACTACAGCAGACCACAAAAGAACACTGTATGTGTTCCTGAGGGAACACATCCAGCAGGGGACATAATGACATCCCAAGTCACAAAAGAAAGAAACAAAGACAGTGAAGGAATATAAAAGACAACAAGAAAGAGGAAACCAGATGGCACAGTTTGCATGTGTTTATTATCTGCCAATGGTAGCCCTATAGTCAGAGTGAGAGGTATTTCAGATGTATTTATGTCCTCGCAGAGGTGCAAATAAATAAGAAAAACCTAGCTGAGGAGAGGATGTCTTCCTACAGGGCCTGAATCCAGCGCTTCCCTCTCTCTTTGCTGTCCCAGCACTATTTATTTCAAAGAATTAGCATAGAACACATGAGGTAATTTAGTGGAATAGAAAGCTGGTTCAGGAGACATGGATAAGGATGACTGGAAACCAAACCATGAAACCTAGCACTTCATTCCAGAGTGAATGCTTCCCTCCTCTTACCTATTGTCAGAATTTTCCAATTTTGTACTACAAATTGTTGGAATGTTGTCTTTGCAGTGCTGATTACAGCAGTAGACTGGTTAGGAGATGGTGGGAAAGCTGTATAAACCAAGCTGGATAGTGGGTAGTATAATTACAATACAGAGAGGCTGTTGTCTGCAGGGCTGTCCATGATTTATTGCATTACTGTGTCTTGTCTGGCTCAGTTCAGAAATTCTCTTTCTCCATTACAGAATATGGCATGGATCCAAAGGTCCCACTGTGCCAATAGAAGGTACTCCCACTTATGCAGGGTGGTGGTGCTAATCTGCCCCCTACCAGCTGCCCTCCCCATGTTTTTTTTTTTTTGCCATCAAGTCACAGAGTCACAGTGACCCCATACGGTTTTCAAGACAAGAGATGTTCAGAGGTGGTTTGCCATTGCCTGCCTCTTTGTCACAACTCTGGTATTCCTTGGAGATCTCCTGTCCAAGTACTAACCACTGCTGACCTTGCTTAGAAGCTGAGATATGGCATGACTGGGCTAGCCTGGGCTATCCAGATCAGGGGCCCCATGCCATACCTTAGCCATTTGAAACCGCTTTTCTGGGAGCCAAGTGGCAGGGGAAGCTGGAAGAACCCTGCTACATTAACTTAAGTGCCTTTTGCTCAGGCAGCAAAACTTGGATCTAAGTTGTTGGCCGTTTCTGTTCTGTGTCCAGTGTGACTTGACCCTTCTAGCCATAGCCTTTTAGCCATAATTGGAGGTTGATTACTTTCTACATGAAGGATATGTTCTGAGTTGATGTTTGGGCTGCCATTAGAAATGAATATGGGGAGGCTCTCTAAAATCACTACTAGAGACTGTTGGCTGTTGAGAAGATTTGAAGGCCCAGTTTTCATCCAAAGAAAATGAAGCTGCTAACTCTCATTGTACCATAGTAACTCTTGCAAATGCAGTCACAAAACTGTATGTGCAACGTAATTAAACTAGTCACCAGGCAACTAGCATGAGATCTGTAGCAACCACTCAGACAGTAAGAAGCACATTTCACTCTACCCCCAAAGGCAGCCTGGAATACAGAAAAATCTCACCCTGTGGAAGAGTGAGGTATAGGAAGGGGAGAAGCAAATCTAGGGGCCCAAACTGCAAGGGGCTTTTGATTTATTTCATACATTTATAAATGGGTAAAATAAACAGGCTCACACCCCTGAAAATCATCGCCCAGTCTTCCCATCTATTTGTGAGAACTACTTGTGCTATTCTAGTTTATTCTAGCTTATTTTCTTCTGTGTCTGTTTTGGCTAGGTCCCTGTTGCCCAAATATCCATCCTGAAGTTCCAGGCCAATGATACTCAGTGGCTTGGGAGCCACATGTGGCTCTTGGACATGCTGCCTGCAGGTTTTCTGAGCACCATTCCCCAATATGGCCCCCAGCTCACGTTTCTGGAAAGTGGGCAGGGCCATTGCCAAATGGGGATTGTGGTTGGCTGGTTGTTCCCACCTTGAAACATCTATTGCTGGAGGGTTCCTACATGCTCAGAAGTACTCTGGTAATTAAAAAGCTCATAGTTGACATATTTAATAGTTATATCTTATATTGTTGAATATGTGTATATAGTAGGGTGGCTCACAGAGCATTCAGTAGCCATGTTGTTCTTTTACTCGATGGCAATTGTGAATGAGGTTCTCTGCAAGCTGTGGAGTGAGTACCACTGTCCCAAACTGTTTGCCATTGTGCTGACATCTGGAATAAACCTGTGGGGGTTTGCTAGAACATCTGCCTTACTTCCAGCTGCTTTACAGAGTAATCCTAAACAGGTCTATACAGAGCCCTAACTCAGGTTTTTCAGTGGTGTTTACTCCCAGGATAGCATTCTTCACTGTTAGTTGTTCAGCTAGAAGAGAAGAAGAGCAGAGTTTATTTTATACCCCACTTTTCTCTGCCCTAAGGAGTCTCAGAAGCAGTTTACAATCACCTTCCTTTCCTCTCCCCAACACAGTCACTTTGTGAGTAGGTGGGGCTGAGTTTATATGATCTGAAGAGAAGCCAGGGTATAAGACAGTGATGGTCAGACATGATCCTTCAGTTGTCCTCAGACATACCTTTATCTGTGCATTTTAATACCCTTCTAGTAATTTAAGGTATCTTATCTGGCTTGGTTTGGTCTAACTGGATCCAAACCACCAGATTTCGGACTCCATTGCACTCACCAATTATCACTTGGATTGTTTTGTTTCTGGACTATATAGCAGCTAGCTGAGAGAGTTCTGAGAAAACTGTGACTGGCCCAAGGTCACCCTGCAAGCTTCCTGTGGAAGAGTGGGGGGAGTTAAATGCCTCTCCAATCTTTCCCCCCTTCTCCAGCTGGCCTGCAGCAAGCAGGCTGGGGAAGGCTGGAAGGATTGGGGAGGCATCTTTAAATGCCTCCCTGTGCCATCTCCAGCCTGCCTGCCATAGCACACAGGCTGGGGGAGGCTGGAGAAATCAGGGAGGCATTAAAACATACCTCCCTGCGCCTTCTCCAGCCCTCCTGCCACAGCAAGCAGGCTGGGGGAGGCTGGAAGGATTGGGGAGGCATCATTAAATGCCTCCCCCTTCACTCCCCAGCCATGCTGCTGCTACCTTCCCTTCCCTAGCCAGGCTGGGGAAGGGAATCAGAGGTAGAGTAGGTCTTTTTCACTGGGCTTCCAAGTGAAGGGGAGTGAAACTGCAGGCTGACTGGGGAAGCGATGCATTGGGGATTGCCGTATAGAAGCCAAATAGATTCGGCTTCTATATGGTGGTACCTTTTCGGGAAGCCAGATCAGATCAGAGAATCTGACTCAGCTTCTGGGGCACCTGAATAATGCCATATAGGGTTTTTTCCCCAGCTCAGCCAAGCTGAATGCACAGCCCTATTCACCTGGTGTCCAGTTTCTTTCATTTAGGAGCTCAATGGCCTTCACCAAGTAGCTAGCAGACAAGTGTCTGACTGAGGTCCTTTAAGAATTCAGCTTCAGTTGTGCACTGACCCTGGATGCTGATTAGTTATTTATTGCAGAGAAAAGCAAGTCACAACAGAACTTGAAGGAGAGTTATCGACTTTTCTGTATGCAAATGGCATAGCTGGTGTAATCAAAGCAAGCGAAGCAGCTGCAATCTGTCTTGCTCCTCTGCTTTATCTATGTGAGAAAAATGTATCCTGTTTAAGGATGCAGCCAACATTTTGCACTCCGCACCATGTAAAGCTTCTATCTGAGTCCCTCTGAGAACTTTGCAGCCTGAGGCTGCATCTTGGATGGAGAAGCCCAGTCCCATCAGTCTCCATTTCTTTCCTAAAGTAATGCACAAGATGGAAGTGGGAGAATCAGAGAGGTAGGTGCTGTCTCTGCCCTGGCTCCCAAGCACACATTAATGCCTATTTAGTATGCAATTAACACACGAAATGCTTGCACCATCTGCGGTATGCATAGTTACACCAGTAAAAACTGTTCCAGATTTTTCTCACTCCCTCTTCCCTCAAACCTTCTTGCCAGACATCTCACAACCCAATTCATGGCAGAACAAAGAGCACCTAATTCATAAAATAAATGTAAGACACAAATACCAGGAAGAAATTCAAGTTCACTAATTACTAATACTTTTTTTTAATATAAATGATCGGCTCTATGCTTAACATTTTCCATTGCATTTACTAAAAACCTGATAACTGATAAACTTCTCCATCCTTAGCCACAATTTTCCCACAGCCCCAGTGGAAACTCATCTCCTCCCCATCCCACCTTTTTCCAGGGGACAGTATAATCTTCTTATAACATATGAGACCAGCTTATAATACAAATGAAAATGGAAGATTCGTCTTCACTTACCATGAAGCTTCCTTCTTGGTGGTCCAGGAGTGGGGCAGTTCTAACTGTTGGGATATGGCTCCTCCTCCTGAGAAGGGTCGGTCTCTGTAAGTTGATCCAGCTGCGGGAGGGGCCTGTCCCCTTGGAGCTCCCCGGTTGTCCCCCTTCCAAACTGAAAAAACAAATATCTTCCACCCGGGCCTTATGCCCCTGAAAGGATTGCCGGTGATCAAATTAGATGTCCAGGATCTGAAGGCCACTTGCCTTTCCCTGGCTAATTTAGCCTCCTAGTTTCTGCTGTATTATCAGCCTGTGTCACCTCCGAAGAAGGCCACTGAGGTCTGAACTCTTTGTTTTCGACACTCCATTGTATGACCCAAAGCCACTTTCCCCAAAGACTGGGTGGGCAGGACTGCCCTACTCCTGGACCACCAAGAAGGAAGCTTCACGCTAAGTGAAGACAAATCTTCCATTCTCCAGTGGTCCTAGGAGTGGGGCAGTCCTCACTGTTGGGACATAAAAAAGCAGTATGCCCCAGAGTGGGCTTCATGGCTTCATGGATTACATGAATTAGCTGACACACACCAAATAATTCTGATGTAATTACAAATATGAAAACAGCAAGACTTCTTTGTTTTCCTTTAGTGCTTCATAAAGATACATATACACATCTATCACTTAACGGGGAAAGACTAGTCTCTATCTTCCCTTCCCTTTTTCTGTTGCTGCCACCACCTCAGGTAAAATCAATCCCCCTTCACCAGCTCCACAGGGGTGAATCTCTATAGCATGCTAAGGAGTCAAGGCAGGTGGGTAAGGACTTGTGTAGACTCTCTCAAACCAAAAAACTTTGTTTCTATGAGACACAAACTCAGGGCACTATAGGGCCAAAATCTAGATGCGCTAAGCAAGATAAATGAAAGGACAGTTACTAACTAGGTACTTACAATCCATGGTATATCTGATCTTGGTTAGTTGCAGGATGCCTCCATCCTGGTGCATCTGTAACCCTCTTTAGGATCATTCCTGTCTGTCATCCTGCATGGCAAACACATACCAAAGTGTGTGTTGGGGCCAGTCCTGAAAGGGTTGCCAACTCCATCTGGGAAATTCCTGGCAATTTTAGGGATGGAGCCTGGAGAGGGTGAGATTTGAGGAGGAGTGGGGCCTCAGACAGGTACAATGCCATAAACTCCACCCTCCAAGCCAGCCATTTCCTCATGGGGAACCATTGTTGCCAATCTCCAGGTGGGGGCTGGAGACCACTCAGAATTACAACTGCTCTCTAGGAGAGAGGGGGAGGAGATGGAAAGCTGAAGCCAGGGGGCAGATACTAGTAGGTTGACGGTTGGCTGGGAGGGAGATCAGGTTGCCAACTCCAGGTTGGGAAATTCCTGGAGATTTGAGGGGTGGAGCCTGGAGAGGGTCAGGTTTGAGGAGGGGTGGGACCTCAGACAGGTACAATGTCATAGACTCCACCCTTCAAACCAGCCATTCCCTCATGGGGAACCATTGTTGCCAGTCTCCAGGGGAGGGATGGAGATCATGCAGAATTACAACTGCTCTTCAGATGGCAGAGATCAGTTCCCCTGGAGAAATGGTGGACTCTGTGTCATTATACCCTGCTGCGGTCGCCACAGCAAACTGGTGCTGAGTGCCCAAGGCCGGGGCACTCTCCCAGAGCCTCTGTCTAGAGCTCTTTGTATTTATTTCTACAACAAACCTTATTCCTAGTTATACATATTCAGATTTAAAAAATAATAATAATGGAACAATGGAAAATCCCTAATACACAAGTGCTACTGTAGAAAGAAAACCACATGATTTGGGGCTCTCGAATCCAAGGAAAATTTAGCAGGAGGATTCAGCTCACATTTCCCTATCAGTTTCACTGTCAGAATCAGTACTAGCTGACAGTTGTAGTATTAGATAGAAATCATGGAGGATTTTTTTTCATGCCATAGATTGGCTGATAATTCTTGAAGATCCTTATTTCATTTGTTAGTATGATTTCCATATGATGTATACAGAGAACGTACAATGTCATGGTTGGAAATATCTCAAAAGTACATTCCTGAGCAAGCCTGAACACTCAGACACAAACTCAATAAAGAAAATATATGAGTAAAGACACCTGGAACAGGTAAATAGAATCTAGAGAGCCATTATGTATGAGATGATATTTTCATGTCCCTCTTTTTGGCTCTGAGAATAGATTTCCTACGGTAGATAGCAAGCATCATTTGCATTATTAGCTGATCCTGTCAGTGTACCAATTCATGAAATATCCATAGTTACTTTAGGGCCTCCAATGTTTTCCTTGTGATTGTGCTGCCTTATGAGTTCCATAATCCTAGATCTGTAGGAGTACCTAGTCGTATCCACAAAACTTGAGCAATATGGTATGATTTGCTGAGGTTATAAAAGTTCATTTGATGTTTGCTAAAAAGTTAACATTTTGGACAATGCAGATGATTTGGCCCCACGTTAAACAACTGCAAGAATTCTGATACGGTGGAAATTCTGAATACAAATGAATCTGCTATGGACTGAAATAGAGCCTGGTGGATTTTGGATTTGCAGACCAGGATTCAGTCCTCATTGAACACAATAGCCTAAGCTACCTTTCAGGGTTGTGGTGAGGATAAAATGGAGAGGGAGAGAAAGTTGTAGGCTGTTTCGGGTCTATATTGGAGTGTAAAGTAGGGTTATAAATGAAATAAAAATAATATTCAAATTCAATCCAGATTACAAAATGGGGGTTTCCCCCTCAATGTTGAAGTTAAATCTACTAAAGAATCTCATGTTCTTCCATAGATTATCAGGTGTATGTCTGGAGTTGAAATTAACACAAGATAATAAGAAGCCACTTCACAGTTTTTATCTAACAATCATTTTCCTCTGACCATACCTCAATTGCCCTTTCCTTCTCATCTGAGTGGTTTGGCTTTATGTGCACTACAGGCTCAATAAAAGCATGTTGTTTTTTCTTGCATTTGGTAACAGACAGCAGCACATTTCCTCGGAAACAGAAAAGCTGCTTAACACAGCAGGGAACCTGGATCGTAGGACCCCTCACCGGGGCCCTTGAACAGAGGCAATTAGGCAAGGCAGGCAACATCTGAACATCCCCTTTGCAAAAACAGCTCTCCAAGCACATGTGTTTACCGGTGAGTTACAGGAAGAGAATGTTAAATAGGTGGCCATCCATTAAAATCATATAGTAGCATAATATTTGTTTCATGGGGAATTATACATTGGACAAGGTCCTGTGGCCCAAGAACCCAAAGGTTTTGTGGTGGGCAATGTAATTTGCTACCTTTTCTTAATAGACAAGACTCCTTTGACTTCTCAAAACCTCAGATCTTATTAAAGCACAGAAATCATTTGATTTACAGCTAGGTTTGCCACCTCTCCCCAAGAGCTAAACCCCAGCCACTACTCATTTGAATGTGCCAATTCCTTTGCATGTTTCAGATTGATCAGGAGATGAAATAACCAGGTAGACTTGTTTAAATTCAGCTAGGCAGCAAACCTATTCATAGGCAGCTCCAGACACTCAGCATAATATTAGCAAACTAGTGATCATTCCATGGGGGGGGGGGAATGGTCAGTGATCACAAAATCAAGTAGCCCCACTGCTGGACCTCCTGATGGCACCTGGTAGTTTTGGCCACTGTGTGACAGAGTATTGGACTGGATGGGCCATTGGCCTGATCCAACATTGGCTTCTCTTATGTTCTTAAGTGGTGCCCCCCTGAGATGACTCTGTAGCCACACCCAAGGAAGTCTGGTATTTTTTAGCCATCCCTGCTTACTGACTGGTTGTACTCCACCTACCCATGATTCAACTGTAGTTTGTCACAACTGATCAATATATTTAAGATAATCTCTGACTGATTTAAATTTAAAACAACAGGTATAGCCCTGTTGAGAATGTATCAGTTTGCTTTTAGGGGCTGCGTATTTAACTGTTCTTCCATTTTTTAAAAAAACCCTTTTTTTTGCAGAAAACTAGCACATCAGGGTAAAATGTTCCAGTGTATACTTTTCTATGTGCAGAGAGAAGGCTGTTTCATTGTTGGTGTTTTACATACAGGAGAATGTTCAAAATGCAACCCGTTCCCCCTCACAATATAAAGTGGTAGATTCCAATGGGGCTGAACCATGCAATTATTCTGAATGTGCAGACTGGCTTCCAAGGGTCGTTATCTCAGGAGCATTTACAGTGTAGACATTCTTGTGATATTTACACAAGGAGAAAAATCCCACTTAGAGAATCCGTGATGTTCACATATAATAAGAGCTTTGATTTATCTACAGACCTCATCCTCCGTCACAATAAGATAATAAAAGTTGAGTTGGAATTTGGTCTTTTGAATAAACCCACAAAAAGCTACTCCTGGGGCTAACTTGGAAGACCTGTGCATCTGTCTCAGGATACAAAAATTCTGAACCTTGTGGCTCTACTGCCTATCGGATGAGGATATGCCAAGGGTGACTCCTGTGGCAGTGGCGGGAAGTGAAAGAGGAGGACATGTTGCCCCAACTTTGAACTTGCAGCATCTCTGTGTCGCTGGACTGTGCCATGACAGAAGTCTCAGCAAGGCATCTGTACCCCTTGACCAGATGCTCTCTAGCAGTGGGTGTTAATAAGGCACTAAGGAGCCATCTGCCAGGAACTCCACAAACAGCCTTCTCACTTCTGTTTGTAGAGTCCAGCTTTTGTCTGATTTTTCTGCTGTGTCTCACTGGCCCAAAGAAAAATAAAGCTGGGTCAAACAAGTGTCTCATTAAAAATGTCACCAGTGGAATTGATGGAGAAATCCTTTAGACCAGGCCATTAACTGCACAACAGATATTTCCAGTTTTGCTAACCCAGACAAGTGGAGGTATTGTACAAGTTAATGGCAATTACAGGATTTGAATCCAGATCTTTTAGATCCAGATCTCTATATGTGCTGAAGAATAACTCTACCCTAGCACATGCAGGTGATTTTTTTTTTCAAGTGATCTCTCACCTGAACAAATACAGCTTTATGACTGCTTGTGCAGTTTTGCTAAACATGTCACTTAGCCCTCAGCCAGTTCAGAATCCGTTTATATCTTGCACCAAAAGTCAATTTGGCACGTCTTAAATAATTAAAATTCCTGCCTCTTATCCTGCCTGCAGACCAGAAACAAATCAATCCCATTTGCTAGGTTTCCAAAGCACAGTGCCCGAGAAGAGGAGAGACAATAAGGATTTGTCTCACCTGAAAATAAGTCTTGTCCTTCCTGACTTAAGAAGTTTTAAGCAATCACATGCTTGAGGTTCCTTGAGCTGGGGGAAGAAATACCATGGGCTGTTGCAATGCGAAGGGATCCGAGAAGGGGATCTTTTGTCCTTTCCTGTAGGATGCTTAGTTGGTATTGAAAAGTTAACAGCATTAAATGGGATGGATAATTTGAGTATGAAATGTTCTTAGTCATAGTGTGGAAGAAAGCTTGCAAAACAGACTGTTAAGGATGAATAAGAAAGGGACAGAAAATATAGAATATATCACAATAGCCCTAGGTAAGCCCATGGCATGTCCAGAATATGGAAAATCTTCCCTAACAGGGAATAGATAGGAAAATTAGAACAGGGCGGGGGGCGGGGGGGGGGAGTGCATGGGAAAAAAAAAAAATTTTGTGTGTATTTACATCATGCTAGAACCAGTGAGCCCTGGCCTGGATAGCCCAGGCTAGCCCCATCTCATCAGATCTTAGAAGCTAAGCAGAGTCAGTCCTGAACAGTATTTGGAAGGGAGACCACCATGGAATACCAGGGTCGTGACATACAGGCAGGTGATGGCAAACCACCACTGAACATCTCTTGCTTTGAAAACCACATAGGGTCACCATAAGTCAGCTGTGACTTGACGGTAAAAAAAAAAAACACCCACCCACCAGTGAACACATGAGGACATTACAAAAGAACAGATTTAAAACAAACTCCATGTATTTATTTATTTAAAATATTTATACTCTGCGTATCTCCTAAGAGTCAAGGTAGGCAACAAAGCAGCCAAAGCTACGACTAGAAACTTCATAAGCATCCAGTAACATTAAAAACAAACCACCATTAAATATAAAAAGGTAAAGGTTTCCCTTGCTCGAAAGCCAGTCGAATCCGACTCTAGGGTTGCGGTGCTCATCTCCGTTTCAAAGCCGAAGAGCCAGCGCTGTCCGAAGACCTTTCCGTGGTCATGTGTCCGGCATGACTAAACACCAAGGCGCACGGAACGCTGTTACCTTCCCACCGAAGTGGTACCTATTTATCTACTTGCAATTTCTTGCTTTTGAACTGCTAGGTTGGCAGGAGCTGGAACTAGAGATGGGAGCTCAATCCATCATACGGCACCCGGGTCACAAACTGCTGAACTACTGACCTTCCACAGCCTGCAGTTCAGCGTCTTAACCACTTGAGCCACCGCAGCTCCACCATTAAATATAATCCACAACTAATACACTTTTGATAGGTATAAGGTAGGCTTTAATCAGTCATAAATGTTTGGACAATCAAGCAGTCTTGGAAGTATTTACAGGCAGAAGATAAGACCACAAGACACCTTACCTCACCAATTTTGTCAGGAGGACATCTACAATCTTTGTGTTATCTTTTTGATAAACCATGTGTGTAGCCTTTCAGGGATAAGGCAATTAATTTGGAGTGACACACATAGATGCAGCAAAAATAAAGCTTCATCCCGGTAGTTCCATTTCTGAAGTTGCAGAGCCATCACTTCAGACAAGTTTTCTGCTCACTATTTCAACAGGAAAGGCTCTCTAATCTGAACCAGAAGCTGCTTGAAGCACAGTTGTCTACAGGGGGACAAAGGATCCCACATTTAATGCTGTGGTTGGTGGCCAGCAATACATCTGAGTCAAAAAAGGAGCCTTCAAACAGACTGAAGGCAGGAGCCACAGCAGCTACGCGTGCCATCCTACGCAGAGTCCCACCCTTCTAAATCCACTGAAGTCCATTCGGCTTAGAAGGGTGTAATTCGGCTTAGGCAAGCATTGTTAGTTGTTCAGGGCATCCATGGTAATGCTTAAGATTTATTTATTTGTGTGCGTGTGTTTGCTTGTTTGTTTGTTTTCATTTATAGTCCACCCTTCTCAATGAGACTCAATGCAGATTACATTAGAACCATTCAGTCATTATGTTGTCGAAGGCTTTCATAGCCGGAATTCATTAGCTGTTGTATATTTTCCGGGTTGTATGGCTGTGGTCGTGGCATTGTAGGACCTGACGTTTCACCAGTAGCTGTGACTGGCATCCTCAGAGGTATAACTCTCTGTACTCCATCTTTCTGTGTTATACCTCTGAGGATGCCAGTCACAGCTACTGGTGAAACATCAGGTCCTACAATGCCACGACCACGGCCATACAACCCGGAAAATCTACAACCGCATTCAGTCATTCTTTAAGCCGATTGCAAAACATGATAGCATTTAAGTCTAACAGCAAAGATTCCTTTGGCTAATACAGTGGGGCTGGGGTTGAAGAACTGGAAGGGGGGAAACACAGCATCCCTAACGGAGATCACCTCTCAAGCTGATCCGTTACATCACAGCTCTGCTCATCTGCAAGAATGCCCAACTGAACAATTAATTCTGTTTTGCACATTTTGCAAAATGAGAGAAGTATGGGGGCCTTCCTAAGAGCTTCAGGCAAATTGTCCCCTAATGTGGGAGCTGCCACCGAGAACGGATGTTTACGAGGTTTCTGGAAAGTTGCTGGTTGTACCTGTTTGCAGAGTAGCACCTCTAGAAGTTTTTGCTCTGAGGAGTCAATCTGCCACAGTGGAACACAGTAAGAGCCAGGATGGCACAGTGGATAGAGAGGCCCTCTGGGACACCTGGGGTTAAATACCATGGGAGCTTGCTGGGCGACCTTGGGCCCCTCTCCAGCTCCCAGACTGGCCTGCCTCCCCGGCTTTTTGTTGTGGGAGAATGGAGGCAAGGAGAACTATGCACTAAGCCACTTTGAGTCCCAGCTGGGGAACAAGCAGGATATAAATAAATAAATGTGTCATCCTCCCCTAAAATGCATGAATAGAGCAGGAAATGTGGTCCAGGAAGGCCTGGAGTTGACCTGCAACTGCTATTCCTATCATTTCCCCCCAGAAAGGCAAAAGGAAAGGTGCCCTGGGTCAATTATTGATTTATAAAGGGCATCAGAGACTCACTGGTGTGATCTTTACATGCAGTGTCATGCAAACCAGATCAATATTTTTTCTCCTCCAGCCATTCCAGGCCCAGGATTTCATATGTAAAAGCTGTGCCCATACAATCATGTCTGTAGTCTGTGTAGTGTAGTGATCAATGTGTTGTGATGGTTACAGTGACAGGCTAGATCCAAGACATCCAGGCTCAAATCCTGCTTCTGCTGTGGAAGCTTGCTGGGTGACCTTGGGTCAGTCATACATTCTCAGTCTAACCTGCCTCACAGGTTTGTTGTGAGGAGAGGAGAACATTGTAAATTGTTTTGGCTCCCCATTGGGCACAGCTTAGAGGGAGCATTGGTCCTGGTATATCTTCACGTGTTCAAGCTTGCTGAGTGACCAGTCATGCACTCTGAGCCAAGGCTACCTCGTAGAGCTGTTGCGAAGATAAACTGGAGGAGAGAAGGAGAATGACGTAAGCCACCTTGGGCCCCCATTGGGGGGAAAGGTGAGGTATAAACAAAGTAAAAAATGTCACTGGGCCCAGGCACTGCGTAAGGGATCATTTGTCACATTGCAGTGACCGTCAGTGGGGCAGCAACTACCATCTTTGCTGTTGCCATCCTTGTGCCTCTCTGAACAGGTTTCTCAGACCTGGAGCTGAAAGCAAAGGCACAGGCCCACACCATTATTCCCATGGGTCTAGGGGGAAATGGAGCAAAGCAGGACGACTCTGGCCAACTTGCTGCTTTAGCTGTTGAGGCGCTCTGTGTGCCATCTGCTGCCTCTCCAGCCTCATTGACCTTAGTGATATACTTCAGCGAGAAGAGGAGGGTGTGCTTGCGAGCAGCACGGTGCTTTATTCCGACAAACTCCCCGGAGCAGGCCATCTCTTATTATATATACAGTCGAGCACAAATAAGGCTGGAGTCGTGGTGGAGGGCCCTTGGGCACGGCTGCCATAAAAATATTAATTAGTGATGTCTCCAAACACTCCTACAAGAAAAGCAAATATAATTACATGACTGTGGCTTAAGGAAGAGGTAATGCATCCAAGTGGGTCATTGGCAGAACGAGGGTGGAGGCAAAGAACTCCCATCACCCACTCTGAGCTGTGATCCTGCATGCTGTGGCACAAACACCTTGTTGTGGAAACATGTGATCTCTAGAGAGCTGCATACATTTTCCTTCTCTGCATGGAAACTTAAAGAAGAGAAAGGCCAAAGGCCATAGGTGTCACAATGGGAAAGCATGCTGCTGAGAAAGTAGTGGGTGAGTTGGACTGCTGTGTGGGGTCAGCTAAGGAGAAGAGAGGCCAGAGTGTAAGGACACCATTTAAATAGATAGCATACAAACACACACACACACACACACACAACTAGCAATAGCATACTCAGCCGAATTTGTAAATCAAAACCAAAATAATAATAAAACTCCTGAAGCCAATAATTGATAATGCAGCTAGAATCCGATTCAGGTCTCCTTTCTGACTCGAAAATGCCAGAAGGCAGAGATTGCCATGTATAAAGGTAAAGATTCCCTTGCTCGAAAGCCAGTCAAATTCGACTCTAGGGTTGCGGTGCTCATCTCCGTTTCAAAGCTGAAGAGCCAGCGCTGTCCGAAGACGTTTCCGTGGTCATGTGGCCGGCATGACTAAACACCTGATTCTTTAGATGGGATGGGAGCTAAGGCCAAAGTGGCTGACCTGGAGGAGATGCAGGAAACAGAAACATCAGGAAAAGATCTTCAGGGATGTTGAGGCAGGCAGAATGGGATTTCAAGTAAATGGGAAATAATCCCATAGAATGGCAATTGTCTTGGGCAATGTCTTGGGCTAAGAGGTAAACAACAGGGAGCAGGGGAAGTGGGGAAGAACATCATGAGATTTGGGTTTGTGGTAGGGTGTTAACTGCATAGTCATCAGATTACAGACATCACTCAAGGTATCTAGATAGGAGAAATTCATGGTCATGGGACATGTGGGCGCCAGTGGCATGGGGAATATAACTGAAAGGGACTGATTGCCAAATTTAGGTTGTTTGAGTGGAGGTTGAAATCCATCACGTCCAAGAAGGCATTTCAGAAATACTACTTAGGTAAACTACCTGCGCTCAATGCATGGGTGAAACCATGGCTTCAATAGAAACAGTATGGATTTGTTAGGCACTGGCAAACATTTTTGGGCATGGGGAGTGTGTATTAAAAAGACAGGCCCTGTTTGAACTAATGTAAAATCCAACAGCTGGTGCTTAAAACAGACATTATAGAGCAACTGACTCCTGGAGAGAAACCATAAGGTGCTGAGAAGCGTTTGGTTGGAATGATTCATTCTTTAGCGATGACATTCTAAATGTTTGATATTCTGCAATGCAGGCAGCCTAGGAGCCTACAACAAGCACACAGAAATGAATGAGAACCAATTAAAAATGAAGCAAATGTTTTGGAGAAGAAATATACAAAAAAGGATTTTAAAAAGGACAAAATCTATGGAACTTTGCATATGAAAAAATTGTAGAAACTATTAAATTCTTCAGTTCCTTATACTGTATATTTTTATGGTGTTGCTGCATAGCAACAGTTTGGTGTAGTGGTTAGGAGTGCGGATTCTAATCTGGGAGAACCAGGTTTGATTCACTGCTCCTCCACATGCAGCTACTGGCATGACCTTGGGTCAGTCACAGTTCTCTCAAGAGCAGTTCTTGAAAGAGCTCTCTCAGCCCCACCTACCTCACAGGGTGTCTGTTGTGGGGAGGGGAGGGGAAGGGAAAGGAGATTGTAAGCTGCTCTGAGACTCCTTTGGGTAGTGAAAGGTGGGGTATAAATCGAATCTCTTCTTCTCTTCCTCCTCCTCCTCCTCGCTCTCTGGATGCCCCCTTCCTTGTCCCTCCAGTCTTTGCATTGAGCAGTCCTTCCTACATCTGGTGTTATCGTTTGATCATTGCTGCTGCACTTTGCTTTACAAGCATGGATAATTTCAACTTCCTTCCATCAAACCCCCATGGGAGAAAGAGCTGCACCATTGACCTCATTTTAGCAGCAAAAAGCTGGGCAACCACTGAACAGTGATTTAGCAATGTCCATACATGGCAATGATGAACAGGTGCCAACTTCTGCTGAATGGGAGCACCTGTGTTTGAGGCAGGCAGCTGTTTTCTCCACTTGAATGGAGTCCTGGCAGACTTCTGAAGGACGTGGTGCAAATATGAGGTGCAGTCAGTGTAAATCAGCATTGATCAATAGCTCATGTATAAACACACGGGCTGCCGATTGAATGGGCGGGTGCTTTGCATATACCTGACAATGCTGGGATCCTGGTTTCTCTATGAATCCATCCCCACCTCTCTTGTACAGTCTTACTCAAAAGCAAAGACATTTCCAGTTCTTTGCCTGCTACAGAAATCCATTTGACTCAGCTGATCAAGCCCCCTGCAGGGTGCGACGCTCTCTTGTCCATTTACCCATCTCAGCTTCACTGGAAGGCAAACATATTTTTCTCAGCCGCCACTCTTTGCCTACCAACCCAACCATCACAGGAGGTGGCCGTTTTCAGTCCCTCTTCTGGGCGAAGATTCTGGCTTTGCTCCATATCAGTAGCTCTGCCTCCTGGACCTTTCTCTATGCATCTTGATTTTAGGAATTGGAGTGAGCGGTGGAGCACCGATATTTTATTAATTGTATTATGTTGTATATTGTATTGTATTTTTATACTGTTCTTATAGTTTTTATTAGGCACTTGTGCCTCTGTTAGCCGCCCTGAGCCTCTGGGGAGGGCGGGATACAAATCTGAAGAATAAATAAATCAAATACATAAATAAATAAATAAAATGCTTTTAATTCTTCTAAGCATCATCTCCAACACTGGCCAGAGTCTGGACTTCCACCATGTATTAATTAGAGGACTTCTCAATTCATGTCTGAATAGGGATGAATTGGGAAAATGCCCTTCTGTGGCTGAATGTGATAGATATCTCACCTAGGCAGGCTTGCTGGTGATTGACTCCATTTGCAGTTCCCAGAGGCCTGACTTAAGGCTCTTGGCAGCAATGTACATGCTCCCCAGCCCACAAAGTCCTGTTTCCACACGGTGTTATATATGCCATGGGTCACATTTTTGCTGATTTTGTATAGAGTCAAATCATTGGAAGCTAGGATGGCCTGGTGCCTGAGAAAATTAGCTGTGAGTGACCTACCAGTCTGCTGGTTTAAATTCCATTTCAGGCACATATTTACTAGGTGACTTTGAGTACCAGCATTTCATGCTTATCCCCCCTCCCAACACAATGGATTGCCAGCTCAGGGTTGTGACATACCTGGAGATTTTGGGGGTGGAGCCTGCAGGGTGGAGTTTTGGGAGAGGAGGAATCTCAGCACGGTATAATGCAACAGAGTCCACATTCCAAAACAGTCTTTTCCTCCAGGGGAACTGATCTTGGTCATCAAGACAGCAATTGTGAGAGTGAGAGATCTCCAGGTAGCACCTGGAGGTTGGCAACCCTAACACACATCTGCAATATGTAGATGACCGTAATAGTCTACCTTGCAGAGCTGTGGGAGGGATCACGGTGATATTATATTTCCAGTCATTTGAATGCTGAAAGTACTGTGCAATTGCTGGAGTACTGTACTGTGCAATATTAGAGAGTTAGTAAGAGTGAAAAACTGTCTCAAAATGGCCTTGTATAGCAGAAGCATAATCCCTCCTCATCCCTCCTTGGCCTCTCCCATTATCCTGATCCTGGAACTCTCAAGTGACCCAAATGGTTATATCAGCATACTTCACTGTCTTTATTTATCTATGCATTTATTTATAGATTTCCCCCCTACTTTATTGCAAATCTTCAAGGTAGCTTACCAACATAAAACTATACAAGGGCCATATAAAACTTAAAACACAATTATTAAATGCAAGGTCATAACAATAATATTGATTTTTTTGTTCATCATTTAGATTCACTTCATTGCAGCTTGTCCTTTTTTCAACTTTGCACATTTCCTGTCAATGCAGCCTTATATTCATAGTTCTGCTGGTGGAAACTGGAGACCAGCGCCTTTTCCTAGGGTCTTAGGACTAGGCCATGAGGCACTCCAATGTGAAACCTGTGAATGGATAAGTAAACAGGAAATAGGTTTGATATAATCAGGCACTTTTAAGAGAATTTGACATTCTGCTCAGAGCCACATAGGTGATTCTGAGATTAATAGATTCAATATTTCTCTTCAGCCCAAAGCAGCCTCTTCACAGAGCTGCATAAAAATGGTTACGCACGTGGAGCAAAGCCTTGCCTTCTATAATTAATATTTGCTAGACATTTCCCCAAGAAAATCAATATTGATAAAGGAAATTAAGGAAAGTCTCACTATTTTGAATAGTCCTGAACCACCCGTAGGTCAGTCATCTAACATAAATGAAAGTGAGAGGAAGAAAGAAGATTGGCCAAGGTTAGCCTTCTTTGAAGGCACATTCAGGGCCCAAGCATGAGGGAAAGGGTACACTTTACTGGGGTCTGGGGGTACAGGGGCCCCAGGCTGCAAACCCATGACTAGGATATGGTCTGAAGATCAGGTCAAAAGTTCATGACCTGGAAATGTGCTCCCCTCTTTTTATTTTGTAACATTTAGCTTGATGAAGAATTCTTGTAAGCTCAGGAACTTGTGCAATGTTTCGTGTCATTTTGGTTGGCCCTAATAAAAGGTATGACATGAATTTTGTCTTTTGCGCTGGTCTACTTATGTCATTCAGAAACCAGAGACATTTTTTTACATGACTCATGAGATTCGATATATGGGATGGTACCACTGTGCATGGAGGACCCTGGGTATAAGTCTACTGGCCTAACAGGAAGAAAGAATCTTGAGATCACTTCAGATGATGTCCTCAGCTATTTCTTAAGGCATCTCACCTTTATCTGCAAACTGATGACAAGGTCCAGAGGTCCAGTGATTTTAAAAGTCACCATGAAGCATAAGGGGGAAATCCATCTATCCTTGTTGAGCTGAGATCACTGCAGGCAGTATACGAGACTTACTGGGAGAAGATTTGGTGGAGAAATGACCCTCTCTGGAATCGGGGGGGGGGGGGCGGTTTGCCTTCCAGGGTGCCTTCCTCCTGCCTTAGCAACTTTCCTCCAACAAGTGGCTCTTCCTCCAACAAAAGAACCACTTCAGTTAGAGGAATGCTCCATAGGGTGGGGAAAGGCTTCAAACCTTGCTCAATGGAGTGGTAAGATAGGGGTAGGAACCACCTCCTCCCCACACACACTGTCAGCACTGTTAAATTGGGTTGGGGAAGACTCTACAGGTTGATTCAGACACTCGTGTGCATCACCTAATACCTCATCACAGGTGAATGTGTGAATGGGCTAATCTGAGGTGAGATCAAGGGATGTGAAGTTCTGACGGGGGTGTTTGTTTTGTGATGTCATTTCTGCCTTTGAAGGGGCTGCACTAGAAGAATTATACTACGAGATGGTCAGAGATTTTTGCTGTGCAAATAAGTCACGGATAAAAGCCTTTCTTTATGTTAAGCACACATACAAATGTGTCCAATCTTATTTATCTGAGCAGTGAAGAGTAATCCAAATATTTAGATGCTCAAATGTCCTATTTTGTAGTAAAAAATGAAAGAAGACATGACAGCATCTACACATCCACCATTGGGATGCCACCACCATTTTAAAGTGATTTTAAAATATCACACGGGCCTGCAGTGCAGTGGGCTGAGATGCTCTTGCTCTCCCTGGCATCTTTTCAAGTGCCAAAATGGCTCCATGCATACACATCCCTGCAGCTGTTTCAACACTTTGAAAAGTATGGTGAAGAGTGGACAAGAGCACCTAAACTGCACTGTGGGCTCAATCAGGATCGATCCTGTTAAGTCGCTCACTTAACAGAGCAGTTGGAGAGTGATTCAGCAACAACACAACTTTATTCTTCAACTCGAACACAACTCCAACACAGATCAACATCAGATAGCCAGAACAACACGGTTCAGGTTTTACATTGCAGTTGCCCTGCTTTTAAACATTCCCGGCTAATGTAGCCACACCCACTGTACACATACCAACCAATAAGGTTGTTCACATAAGGACCAATCATGGCCGTTCCCGCTCAGGGAGCTTGCTGCGAAGTGATTGGTTTGTTACGTCCTGGGCTAGCAATACCATTGGATGTATTTGGATCCTAGCCCAGGATGAAGCTTAACATTACAAGTTAATGAGATGTTTCACATACATCATGCATTCCATGGCAGCTTTGGAATACACTACAGATCCCATGCAGCATCACTTTGAAATGCTGGTGGCAACACCGTGGTGTATGTGAGGATGCTGCCGCATCTAGTTCAGCCCTCAACCCACTGCTGTCTCATAGCAGAGACAGTAGCTCTGCAAGGTCTCAGGTGCGGATTTCTTCCAGCCCCAGTGCTTGATATCTTTTACATGGATGCAAGTTTGACCCTGGGATCTCTTGTATTCAAAATGTGCATTCTCCCAGAGAGCTATGGCCCTTCTCCCATGTCATAGTCATGCTTAACTGTTTAGCATCATAGAGTTGTTTGCATGGCTATTGGCAGACTGCCAAAATATGCAGAACCTATTTTGCAGTCTATTATTCTAACAGCCAATAAATTAACGAAATAACAAGCACATCAAAAGATGTTCTCCCTTCTTCTGTGTGCATGGGGGGGGGACATGCCCCCGACGTGGCTACGGCACTTCCGAAGGTGATGTAGGCATGCTGAGGAGAGCAGGCCCTAAGGGGGAAGAAGCTGGGGAGAGAGTGGCAAGGAGTCCCTGTGTTTCCATCTTGGGGGTCCTTGTAGGCAGTGTTCCCTCTAAGCTGAGTTAGTGTGAGCTAGCTCACAGTTTTTTAGCCTCCGGCTCACATGTTTTTTGTCTTAGCTCAGAAAGGATGGCTCCAGAGCAAACTAATTTATGCAGTAGCCAAATTACTTGCTCACAACTTTAATGCCAGTAGCTCACAAAGTGGAATTTTTGCTCACAGGACTTCACAGCTTAGAGGGAACATTGCTTGTAGGCTGTAGCAGTGGCTGAAACTAGAGCCACGGGGTGGAGTTTTAAGCAATTAAGCGAAGTTGGAGTCAGCTGGGCAAAAGAGGAAACCCAGAGAGAATCATGAGGTGCTGGGGCTGCTAAGGCACAGTGGGAAACCAGGTGGGGTTTTTTTTTGGGGGGGGAGGTGCTAGAATCGGTGTGTAAGCAGCTTTCAGTGCCTTTGGATTTTTAAGAAAAGGTGGGAGTCAAAGTGAACAGATCTTTTTTACCCCCCCCCCCCCCCAGTCTGGAGTCCAAGCCAGGCTCTTCCTCTGCACTCACTGTAGGCCGGGCGGAGAAGAAGCAAGGCAGAGCACACCAAAGAAGCACAGTACGGCGAGAGGCAAGACAGGAGAAAGCTGCTGCAGAGTGAATGGGGAGGCACTGGAAGAGGAATATGGCATCCCAGCCAAAGAAGTGCGGTCAGGGCCGGACGCAGCATCCCAGTAGGTGGCTGTGGCTCCTCACAGGACTGTGCTGAACTGACCACACTTTTTTGGCATAACTGGCCTTCAGGTGGGCGGGGGCTGCTCTGTACTGGGACTCCCTGGGGGTGGAAGAGGCAGGGCACATTTAGGGGGGCATCACTCCCATGGCCTCCCATGGCTATTGGCCTGCCTTGGTATCTCCATGTAAAGAACTTCAGGTGAAAAAAGGTGCAAAAAGCACTGCTTGAGACCTCAGAAAGTTTCTGCCAGAGAACAGGACATTTCTTAAATGGACAAATGGCTTGACACAATAAATGCCCCTTTATGTGTTTATACCTAGCAAACATTCTGTTATATGGACCGACTGATGTTTTTGTTAACATTAAAATGCAGCTATGGAGGGGATTTGGAACAGGAACACGGTGCTTAGTGTAACTGGGTTAACTATTCCCTCTACCATGCCAGTTCTCCAGTAGAACTGACTTCCTGAGATTCCAGTTAGCCACATTATGAGGGAAAGACCCATACTGTACTTACTAGGCAATATATATCAAGTAAACTGCATAGGGGGCTGGAGCTGAAAAACCTTTCCCTAGTGCTATGGCCTGATCCAAAGCCGGTCCTCCATGTCTGCTTTTGTTAAACTGTCAGTTTGGCCTGAGACTTGTACACTCACCTGGGAATTGGTTTTGAGTTAATGGAATGAGTCTAGAAATTGCTGCATTCTAATTGAAAGTAACTATCATCAAAAGTGTTCAAGAGCAATAAAAAGTTACAGCCATTGTTGCGACTGATACATTGGCTTCAACATGTTTTTTATTTAATTAATTTGAAGGAGACAGAATTGTACTGAGCCCAGAATGCTAGCAAAAGCATTTCTGGGTACCCAAATGGTCTCGCCTTTGCTGTTTGGTCTTCTTATCTAGCCTTTCATGCTGACAATTAAAAAAAAACAACACCCAATAAGCTTTCTCAAAACTAGGTCCCTCTGAGGTCACCAGCATTTCTTCCTAGTTAATGGGTTTATGATTACAGCCTTGGTTCTTTGATTAGAAACAGATGTTTCCCCAAGAAGGAAACATAATTCTTGAGGAAGCTTTCTGCATATTCCCAAAGTATTATCAACTGGCCAATCCTCCACTGAATTTGTGGATTTGGTGCCTGTGGGAGCAGCTGATTTGCACATCCTGAAATACTTCAGCTGGAGATACCAGGGAGTGAGCATGAGACCACAGCACCACCTCATCCGTTTAGTTTTTCAGAGGTTCCCAGTTAACCCACCTCAGAGGTCTGACAGGTACTAACCAAGATGGAGCTCAGATAATGTAAGGCTACTAAAGAAAAGAAACCAGAACAAAGGAACAAGAGACAATAAAAGCTCAAAGATAATAAGTGTAGCAGGGAATACCAGTGCCAGCATGTTCTCAAATGAGGAACCATGAAAGGGGAGAAATAAATACTAAGGGGCAATGTAAGAAATTGTGTGTGGGGGAGGTTAATTTTGCAAAACCTTTTTGTCTACCTTTTCTCTTAGCTCAAGGCAACTTACAAAATATATGTCATAAAGCATTTAACAATTACAATTGAAATATACACAGCAGAAATATCTTAACAGCCACTTCGCTCTTCAGCAACATACAGTTTGCAGCCTCCAACAGAACATTAAACAGTCCTCGTGTCATAGCAGGGTCAGCTGCGAGCACTCTGGATCAGACGTGTACCTCAAGTTTCACACCGGGAATTTTGTTCCTAGGTGTGCAGGCACATGATTTGGATCAAGACTGTGAAGTACTGGGAAACAGAGTTTAACACTTCCCCCTTAACTGTACTACGGACCTGAAACATCTCTTGATGGTTGCTATTTACCCTATTGGTAGGGATGCAAACCTCCAGGTGGGACCTGGGGATCCCCCAGAATTACAGCTCATCTCCAGACTACAGAAATCAGTTCCCCTGGAAAAAATGGATTCTTTGGAGGGTGGACTCTGTGGCATTGAACCCCACTGAGTCCCCTGCCCTCCCCAGCCTCCATCCCCAAGTCTCCAGGAGTTTCCCAACCTGGATCTGGCCACCCGACCCCTCCATCCCCCACCAGTGGCCAGGGGGGACCTGGCAACCCTACCTGTTGGAGGCTTCACATATATGGGAAGATCATAAATAGGAAGGCAAATAGCAAGTCCCCATGGCTGTTTCTGGTCAAGAATAAGGCAAGTTGGGACAGCTCCACGTGCACCGTGGTCCCAATCTGAATCGGGCCCCTGCAAACCTGGGAACTAAGCTCCGACTGTGGAACCCACCAAGCGTGTCTAACACAGAGCCCTCTGGCAAATCAGGACAAGTGTGAGGAGGACTGTGTAACCTCTAGTTAGGCCCTAAAGAACATAAGAACATAAGAACATAAGAGATGCCAATGTTGGATCAGGCCAAAGGCCCATCCAGTCCAACACTCTGTATCACACAGTGGCCAGAAATACCAGTGCCATCAGGAGGTCCACCAGTGGGGCCAGGACATTAGAAGCCCTCCCACTGTTGACCCCCCCCCCAAGCACCAAGATGACAGCATCACTTGCCCCAGAGTCCCTATCTATACCTTGTGGCTAATAGCCACTGATGGACCTCTGCTCCATAGAAAGGAAAGGCCTTTCTAAAAAAACAACAACCTGGTTTACAATAACCATTCTGAACTGTGCAACCCTAAGCAGAGATCCCTTCATCTAAATCCATTGAAGTCACACGTGTAATTCTGTTTAGGAGCCCACCATAAAATCTCATGCCTCTGACCTCTTTCTGGGACGCAGTTTCAAAGCATTGGGACAGCAACACAATACAAAGATGAAGAAGAGCTCACCTCTCTAAGTATTGTGTCTGAAAGGAGATACTGGTAAGAAGACTGTGATTGATACGGTGGAGGGGGGGGGGTTCGTGTAAGGAGAAATGGTCCTTCAGAGGGCTGAAAAAATAGTCATCATGACTCATTTGGAAGAAAGCTGGAAACAACTTGGGGGAAAGTACAGCAAGAGGCAGATTTGGACAAGGCAAAGAAAAACAAAAAAAGACAATGGGCAGGAATGGGCTGCTCCAGAGCACCAGCAAAACTTAATGGAATTCTGGGCAAAACACATCACTGACTTACCTTACTGAACAAAGCTTTTCCTTCAGCTTCCCCGACTGCAGCTTTGCCAGCCTCTAATTCAGTGAGGCTTCCACACAGTTGCCAATTGTGGTGACTTTTTTGCTAGATGAACATTTGCGCTCTGCCAAATTCATTTCCAATAAGCTCCCGCACCTTCCCCCAGCAGAAAAAAGTCAGACAGCATGTGTTTTATAGGCCTTAATTCTGTAGTGCCACGCTCTTGCTTGCTTTCTTGCTCTTGAAGCCGAGTTTGAAATCAAGTTTGGAAGCGAGGAGGAGGGATGGCACATATTCCTCTTTCAGAACCACTTCGAGCCCCCCCCCCCCGACTCTGCTATTTGCATTTGAATGCCCTGGTGTTCTTTATTATAAGCAAGAATTAAATGAACAAAGGAGACAGGAAACAGGGAGAAGGGGAAAGAGACAGAAGCTGGAGGTGGTGACTGACACCCAAGGAGCAGAACTGCTGCTCTGAGCCCCAGTTGTCCGGATACCAACTGACAGGCTCCAGAGGTGTAATTTAGTTAGTAGAAATACCTTCTTGCGGTGCTTCTCCCTCTAGCCCTTTTGCAAATGAACACACTCCAAGACCAAAAACAATTGTTTCTGTGCCATCCCTGTGCTCTTTCTCCCTCATGTCTCCCTGTCTGTCCACCTATCACTTTTCATCTCTCTTCATGCAATATGCTTAAGAACAATAACTGCCGACAAGGCAGGGTGCACCTGAGTAACTTTTGAACTTTGGATCAAAAAATGGTTAAGTACCACCCAGGGGGGTAGAGAATGCACATCCATGTCTTGCAAACTCTGAGAGAGAGAGACAGCAATTTTATGTAGACCTTTTTTTTGCCACATATTCACCCATGATGATTTGGGGGCCAAACCTAGGAGTATTCAGGGGCCTAAAAATCCATATTTTAATCACTCTCTGTGTCAAGTAGCATTTCCTTTCGTCCATCCTGAACCTTCTGCCCATCAGCTTCATCGGATGCCCTCAAGTTCTAGTATTTTGGAAGAGGGAGGAAAAAATTCCTTTTGTCAACTCTCTCCATCCCATGCATAATGCTATAGACATCTATCATGTCCCCTCTTAGTCATCTCTTTTGTAAACTGAAAAGTCCCAGACTCCTCAGCCTTTCCTCATAGGAAAGGTGCTCCAGACCCCTAAACACCTGGAAGTTGGCAACCCGTTTCAGTGCTTCCCGCCTTTACTTGATCTTCCAAATTTAATTGCATCAGCAGGTCCTCTCCTTTGCTGAGCCCACAGTTACTTTTGAAATTTTGAGAAAGGGCACTACCACAAAAATGGCTCACATGGGGAAGGGTACCAAACACAATGTTGAAAGGTTCCACATTAAATGTCCTCCCGTGACTGAGATGGCTGCTTCCAAATGGCAGTCCCTTCAGACACAAAGGTGACGTCTCCTGGGTTTTTCTGAAGCACTTCCTGAAGGTGGAGGAAAGCGGGGACCAGTTCTTCATTTTGCAAACAGATGCTACGTTGTTTCAGTTTTCAAAGAAAGAAGAGGCTTTGCTCCCTGGGTGGCCAAAGGCAGAAGTTGCCAAACCCAGAGGCTTAAGAAAGGGGTGTTATGTACTAAAATGGCCGCCGCGGCGCTAGCCAGGCCACGTGGTCAAGCAGACCTTTGGTCTGTATAACAATAGCCACCACAGATCCTAGTGCGCACCAGTAAGGTCGCCCGGATCCTGATATAGACCCTGGTGTCGGACAACAGGACTGCCTTTACGTAAGCCGAATTCTGGGACTTCACACAACACTACGGGATTCAGCATGTCCGCTCGGTGCCATTCCACCCAGCCACGAACGGACAGGCGGAGCAGATGGTACACACTACCAAGGAAGCACTCCAAGGCGATTGGGACTACTGGTTAGCCGCCTTCTTGTTTGGTCAATGGACGACCCCACACACTTCCACAGGCAAGAGCCCCATAGACCTCCTAATGGGCTGGAGGTTGACTACCCAGCTGGACTACCTACACCCGGATCGGGCCCCTGACCACCATCCGGACTCTATATCCCAAGAGGCACCCTGCGGGTTCTTCCCAGAAGACCCCGTGTATGCGAGGAACTATGCAAGGGGGCAGCCATGGATCCCAGCCTGAGTGGTAAGGGTGACAGGACCTCTCTCCTACGAGGCCTTGATGGAAGATGGCCAGTTACTCTGAAGGCACGTAGACCAGCTATGTCGCCGTCTGCTGCCTTTGGACGACCAAGAAGCCCAGGAGGCCGAGGACAGCAAGGTAGAGCCAGATCTGGAGGTGCAAGCACAGACGCCAGCAGAGTCCGACAGGGCAGCAGCTCTGACCCCCGACTCCGCTCCAGCATTAAATCCCAGAGCAGCCGAGGTCTCCAGGCCATCTGAGCCACACACCGGCCAAGCCGACACGAACCAAGAGCCCGGCAGCCCTCCGACAGAACCACGTCACTCGACAAGAGAACGGCAGTGTCCAGAGTACTTGCGGGACTATGTGTGCTAGTACTTTGGAACTATGGGGGAAGGGGTGTTATATACTAAGATGGCCGTGGCAGCGCTAGCCAGGCCACGTGGTCAAGCAGACCTTCGGTCCGTATAATAATAGCCACCGCGGATCCTAGTGCGCCCCAGTAAGGTCACCTGGATCCTGATATAGACCTATCATAGACTGGGTCTTGTAAATACAGCCTATCACGGGAATTGGGGAGGTGTTGGCTGTGAGTGTGTTCACGCATATAAGCCGACCTCAGACCTGCCAGTGCATGCTTAGTTCTGATGTAACCAATAAACTTGAGCTGATTTCACTATGCTACACCTGGAACTCCACTACATTATAGTTTCATTTTTTCATCAGCTCCTCCTTTCCTTGATTTTGCTACCTTTCTTCTCCCTGGGTCCCTTTCTCCTCCTTTTTCACTCCACTGTTCACTCTGATTCCTTCCTTTAGCCACATGCCTTCGCTCTTCTGCCACCTGATACCATTTCCCATCCAGATGACTGGTCCTAATCTTGTCCCATTCTTTTGTGCATTTGTAATTCTAACCTAATTGGGAACTTTCACTTCCCTTATACAAGTGGGACTCCCAACATCCTGTTGCTGACAGCTTCACATTGTGACCAAGTGGAAGGTATGTGAATATTATTCAATAAACAGTAGTTCACTTAACTGCCAACAGAGGCTTCAGTACCCCCAAATCCTAGCTACAGCATAGAATAGAATGGCAAAGTTATGAAACTTTCATGTAAGAATACCAGTCTTCTCTTAACCAGCACATTAAGCAAATTACATGACTAGACAGCCAGTGACAGAATTTTCAGGCAAGTCATTCAGCCCCACAGCATTCAATTACCAGGGGAAACAGAGGGACAGTTCTGCTGCTGTCACAAACCATTGCAAATAGTTTCTGTAATTCCCACTTTGAACTCCGTCATTACTGTAGTTTACAATGGCTTTATTAGAGCCTTAATTGAATTGGTCCTGCTCCGGGTGTTCCTTGCTAACACACCAGCCATTAGCTCCTGCTAATGAGGGAAGCTAGAGGATTACCGCATCAATTATCAGGTTTGGTTTAGACTGTATGGGCAGTCAGAAATCAGCTCCCATGAATTCAGCTTAAAAACGTGGCACATGGTGAAAAGACATGCACTCATTCATGGATTTTGTCTTAGAGAGGCTCACAATACCGAATGGAAGAAAGACGGGGGAAAGGTCAGGCCTACCATTATCCTGCCACCAGTGACCTAGAGAGCAAACCACCCTACACAATCTTCGCTTAGCAGTTATGGAGAGAGGACCATTGATATGTGTGATAGGGCTACCAGCTCTGGGCTGAGAAACACTTGGAGATTTGGGGGGGGTGAAGAGGGTGGGGTTTGGCTACGATAGGGACTGCCATGCAGTCCATCCTCTGAAGCAGCCATTTTCTTCAGGTGAACTGATCTCTGTCGCCTGGAGATCAGATGTAATAGTGGGGAGATCTCCAGCCACCACCTGGAGGTTGGCAGCCCTAATGTGTGATGACTTTCCATCCACTAGTCACTGTAGAAGACCTGGTATAAAGAGTACAACATCAAGGGCAGTAGCACAGAGGAGCTTTGCACCAGGTCCTTTATGCTTTATGCTGCCAGGTCCTTCTTAGCAGGAAGTTGCTGGAGGGAGGTCCACTTAGATTGGAACTAGTGATTCTAAGGCTTGCAGTATGTTTTCAGGCATTACATATATCGGAATACAATATGTTTCTGGTGCTACTTTTGACCTCCATAGGTCTTCTTCCATAGAAACCTGCTCGGTCTCCAAAATGGTATCTATACGAGTATGCATATCATGTTTTGCAGATTAATAAGTGTAATCTCTCTCCTTTTCATGTTGCAACCTCCATAGGTCGCTTAATTGAAATTGTGTTAACAATAATGATAGTTGGGAGTTATATTTCGAGATGAGCTTATTAAGTGCAAACTTCCCATTTTTCGGCCTAGACCCATCTAAGAAATAATTTGCTATACAGTTGAAGTCTCCTCCAATAATATAAGGGTCCGTACTGAATTCTAATAATTTGGTAAAGGTATCTTTTAAAAATTCTATTTGACCTACATTTGGGGCATATAAAGAGGCCAATGTCAGTCTTTCACCATTTAAAATGCCTTTAAAAAAAAATCTACCTAAGGGGTCTTTACAGACTTCTTCCACAAGATATCTGACAGTTCTATTAATTAAAATGGCTACTCCTCTAGATTTCGATGAACCAGCTGCTAAATATTGTTGTGAAAATTTAGGGGAAGTGAATACCATTTTTTGTTTTTTGTTAAGATGAGTTTCCTGTAAGAATACAATTTCAGCTCCTTGTTGCAGTAAAGCGTTGCTCACCCATCTTTTTTCTAATTAAATTATTCAATCCTCTGCAATTCACAGAGGTGAATTTGATTCGTTTACTAATCATCTAGGAGCTGCAGTGGCTCAAGTGGTTAAGACGCTGAACTGCATGTTGTGGAAGGTCAGTAGTTCAGCAGTTTGAGACCCAAGTGTGCTGCATGACGGAGTGAGCTCCCGTCTCTAGTTCCAGCTCTTGCCAACCTAGCAGTTCGAAAGCAAGAAATTGCAAGTAGATAAATAGGTACCACTTCAGTGAGAAGGTAACAGCATTCCGTGTGCCTTGCTGTTTAGTCATGCTGGCCACATGACCATGGAAACGTCTTTGGACAGCGCTGGCTCTTCGGCTTTGAAACGGAGATGAGCACCGCAACCCTAGAGTCAGATTCGACTGGCTTTCGAGCAAGGGAACCTTTACCTTTACCTTTTTACTAATCATCTAAGTGGTTGAGGAGTTGAGCAATCCGGGGCTTGAAAACAGGAGACATGCATAAACATAGAGCAAAAATATATAATACCATCTGAGTTGCATGGAATTCAGGTCGCTTTCCGGAAACCAAGTCAAAGATCTTTGGAGTCCACTGGAACCTCTGGTTCTGCCAGTGCAAACTAGAGAATAAATCTTTAAGACCATTAAAAAAGTACAAGAGTTAACCACCATGAACCAATATAACTGAAACACACATGGAACTAGTAACATAGCTCCACAATCCCTTCCTAATAGGGATAATTAAGTGAGGTTACTTGGAGTGATCAAAAACAAAATATCAGTTACAAAATCTTATCACACCTAACTATGCGGTGTAAGATGCACAAGTGGGCTAAAAATATTTATAGCCCCTCCTCTCTCCCCTTTTTAAAAATTGATATATAAAAATGTCAAGAATATATAGCCTCCTATTACCCTTGCAGGAAGACCTTTCGGTACAGTAAATATGTCACTGCAAACAACAAATGATTCAAATGACAAAGTATATGATTTCAAAAGGAAAGTCCAGACTGAATCCAGTCTTTGCAATCAAGTTCATAGTGTGCAGCGTTTTTTAGGTCTTTGCCAACTGAACGCATTAGGGAGTTTTGCGGGTTGTTCTTCTTCTTGTGCTGCTATGTCTGGGAGATCAAGATGTAGAGCTTTTAATAGAATGAGACCAGAATCCAGGTCAGTAGCGTAAAAAGTATGATCCTGGAATACAACTTGCAATTTGTGATAGGAGATCCATTTATATCTGATATTGGCTTTTAATAAAGTTGTGGTGATGGGTTTAAGCCAATCTCTTCTTCTTCTTCTTCTTTTTAATAAATACTTTATAACTTTTGATGCTGGTTCTCTGTACCGCATAGACCTCTACTAACTTGGATACACTATGTTAAAAGGAGCGCCAGAGGGAAGGCAGGCAAGTGGCTATTCCTCCGGGGTGCACAAGGCAGTAAACGGCCCCCATGGTGATCAGGTGCTGGGAAGCAGGAGACTCAGAGGCCAGACCTCTGAATTTGGAAGGGAAGCTGGGAGTCCTGACCCTCCCAGCAGGCAATTCCTACGAAGGTCGGGTGGTGGCAGTGGGTTACCAGAGAGAGAGAAAAGCCTCTCCAGGTGTTGCAAAAACTATGGAGGGCAGGGTGGAACAGGGCCTGCCCTCCATAGTTTTTGCAACATCCCAAATACATGGCTTTTCAATGGAGTTGGTTTATGTATTCAGCTGTCAATCGTCTGATGTATATGCATGTCTGCCCTGACCTGGATAGCCCAGGCTAGCCTGATCTTGTCAGATCTTGGAAACTTAAGTAGGGTCAGCCGTGGCTAGTATTTGGATGGGAGACCTCCAAGGAATACTACAGTCATGATACAGAGGCAGGCAGTGGCAAACCACCTCTGAATGTCTCTTGCCTTGAAGACCCTATGAGGTCACCATAAGTCGGCTGTGTGAACCAGCATTCAGGCTGAAATTTGCCATGAAAATGAGTGTAGTTGAGAGGAACCTTGAGACAAAAAGTACAGACTGGAATGTAAAAGGTGGTCTGAATGCTAGAATGATGACAGAGTTGCACAAAGGCTTGTTTGACACAATTAACGCAGAGATTATTTTCAAGCCGGCTGTTCCCCTGACTGTAAATAACAATTTCCAGGTACATGCCATGGCTGAGTAGTAGCTCCACCCATGAGAGATAACTATTCCGTTTTGATTTGCTCTCTTTTCTGAAGTCGACTGAATTGGCAAAGTTTATAGAAATATTAATGCTCATGTAAACAACAAGCCCTTCAATGAGCTCTGCTTTGATCTTCCCAGAGCCACACTTTGTTTATCTTGCTCATTCGATTTGCTAATAACATGGTTTGGAAATCCTTTGTGAGGAAATACAAACTCAGCAACAGCTTAGATGAAAATGAGGTGGGCAAAAGCAAAGCACAAAGGGATAGGGTAGGCTTTTTAAAATGACAGGGATAGTTTGGCTCTCGTTGCAATACTCTTCCACTCACAGTATAGGATTGGCCCATCAGCCCTTGCAGAAACTGAATCTTTCTGTCCCATCCCAGAATAAGGAAGAAAGTCCAGGGGAATACTTTTCAGCAATGACCACAACTTATTTAAAGAATGTATGTCGAGTAGGAAAGTTGCAACACCCACAAATATTACCACTGTTGTTGTTGTTTATAGCCTGTGTTCCCATTTTAGCAGTCCACAAAACAGCATATGATAAAATCCGATGAAAAACAGATAGTTCAAAATCCAGGGGTCATTTCATAGAAAAAGAGCTAGGGGAACTCATTAGCATAACTCATTAGCATATGCCACACCCCCTGACATCACCGGAAGTGTGTCATAAGGCCACACACCCCGCCCCCAACGGTCCCGGCCGCCGCCGGCCTTGCAGCTCCACTGCCGAGCCCCATGAGGGGCCCGGCGGTGGACCTGCAAGGCCGGCGGGAGTGCAAGGAAGCCCCGCAAAGGCCCTCCCTGGCCCCAGGCAGGCAGGGGTGGGGAGAGGCAGGGAGGAAGCAACTTACCCTCCCTCTTCTTCTGCCTCCTCCTGGCTGAATGAGGGCCGGAAGCGAGGCAGCTGGAAGCAGGGGGCAGGGCTTCATCATGTGGCCCCCCCGTACCTCACCCGGGGGAACTGTGTTCCCCCGCGTTCCCCCCCGAAATGACCTCTGTCAAAATCAACACAACTAACAAACATCCAGAAGCAATTGTGAACGCAGCTCAAGAAATCAAGAAAACATCTTTTTAAAAGTAGGAACAAAAAACTGGTCCACAAAGAATTTGGAAAACAGAAAGTCCTTGAAAAGGAACCTAAATGAAGTTAAGGGTATCGAATGCAGGGGGCCCTGACTCTCAAAAGCTCAAAACCCTCTAAGGTGCTGCTGGACTCAAATGAAAGCCTTCTACTGCATACCAACACGGCTACCCTCTGGAGCCAAATGGAATTAACACCGGCACCTCGTGAAAAGGCCTTCTTTTGACTCGTCGTCCATTCGATCTCAGGCAGCAGAGACTATGCCAGAACCAGTGTTCCCTCTAAGCTGAATGAGTGTGAGCTAGCTCACAGTTTTTTAGCCTCCGGCTCACACATTATTGCCTTAGCTCAGGAAGGATGGCTAACAGAGCAGACTATGCAGATCGCTCGCTCACAACTTTAATGCCAGTAGCTCACAAAGTGGAATTTTTGCTCACAAGACTCCACAGCTTAGAGGGAGCATTGCTCTTGTCATGTCTGCCTTTCTGTCATTCCAAATCTGCCTTTGGAGACTTGGAGGCAGCCCAGCCAACTCGACAGGTGTTTCCATTTTTTCTGCAGACTAGAAGAATATGCAGCGGTTGCTGGGTGTGCTCTGGACCTGTGTGTGTCAGCCCTTGGGGGGGGGGGCTGTGAGAGTTGTGGGCACACTTCCCTTGCTTGTCTGGTGTGGCTGCGGTGCCCGCCAAGCAGTCGTGGGGGAGCCCCTGTCAGAACTCATCATGTCTGCCTTTCTGTCATTCCAAATCTACCTTTGGAGCATTGGGGGCAGCCCAGCCAGCTGAATAGGTGTTTCCATTTTTCGGCAGAGTAAGTGTACACCCCGGTTGCTGGGTGTGCTCTGGACATGCATGTTTCAGCCCAGAGGGGGGCTGTGAGAGTTGTGGAAACACTTCCCCTGCTTGTCTAGTGTGGCTGGTGTGCTCGCCCAGCTGTTGTGGAGTTCCTTTGGGGAGCCCCTGTCAGAACTCATCATGTCTGCCTCTCTGTCAGTCCAAATCTGCCTTTAGAGAATTGGGGGTAGCCCAGCCAGCTCAACATGTATTTCCATTCCTCTGCAGAGTAGAAGAATACGCCCCAGTGGCTAGTGTGCTCTGGACCTGTGTGTTTCAACCCTTGGGGGAGGGGGTGTGGGAGTTGTGGGCACACTTCTCTTGCTTGTGTTGTGTGGCTGGGGTGCCCACCAAGCTGCTGTGGGGTTACATTGGGGGACCCCCTGCAGGACTCTAGTTCTGTCCTTCAGAACTTGCCTTTGGAGATGGTGAGCTGTGAGCTTGCCTCGCTTTCAGTGTCTGGCTGGGGGGGGGGGGTCTGCCCAAGTGAAGTTTCCCTGTGAGTTTGGTGTCACTGGCTTGTTCTGGAGCTGTCCCATAGACTCCTTTAACTGCAGCTGTCTTTTCCAGAGAAAGCCCTGGGGAGACCTTTGTGGGTGGGAGTCTGTAACTGGGGCCACAGAAATGTAATCCGCCCCCACCTTGGAGAGATTGTAGAGGATATGGTGGCAGGGTGAGGTTCCCTGTGTATTTGGTGTGTGTAGCTTGCAGGGGGTCCATTCTACACACTTTGAAACCTGCACCTGACATTTTTCCTGGGGGCATCTTCTTTGGGAGCCCATAACTCGGACCTCCAAAGTTCAATTTGCACATAGCTTGGAGGTCATGTAGAGGAGCATCAGGGGGAGGTCCCAGATGAGTTTGATGTCACTAGTCTGGAAAGGTTTGTGACGGTTCATGGTTCGTGAACTCGGCATGCCACAAACCATGGACCAAACTGCATTTTCCTGGTTCATTCCCATCTCTACTTCTGTCCCAACTGGAATGTTTCAGGAATGAAGGACATGAGTGGTATTTTGCTGTTCATGTAGGTGACTTCCATGGCAAACCAGGCCTGGATCTCAAAGCACTCCTGAACTAAGTATACTAGAAAACACATGAATGAGGAGTTTGTGTGTGTGTTTGCACTGTGGTTGAGAGAGCAGAAGGAAAAGAACTGAGGCTGCAGAAAGAGGAGCGTTAGGAAACGTTGGGAGGGATGAAGGAAAGAAAGCAAGGCACAAACTAGATGAGGAAATATAAGGTTTTCATGTCTCCGTCTGTATTGCATGAACGTTAGAACATCTCACTCAGCTCGTAAGTGCTATGCTGAGAGCACCCATTTCCTCATCTGACACACGTCACTGAAACACAAAAACTGCAATCCACTGCAAAACTGCAAAAGCCCTTCCATCAGACCACTCTTTCTATTAAACTTTGTCTATGGATCACAGTAGTTGAGCAGCACTGATTCAAAATACTTTTAAGCAGGCAAAGACATTCAACTAAGGTCCGAATTACATGTTGCGAATTTTCACAAATTGGGGAACCTGGACCCAACTCACTTTCCCCTTAATTACTCAGGAACTGCGTGCAAAATAATATTTAAAGCATACTAGGGGCCTGATTTGACTTGAAATGATGGTGGGGGGAGGTGATGCTGCCTCCCCCTGCTGTTTTTCCAAGCTGAAGCAGGCCAGGGGGAGTAATTTGCCCCATTTTCCCTGTGTAAGTGCAGCTCCAAAGAAGAGCAAATTACTCTCCTCTGGGCCTGTTGTGGTTAGGGGAAATGGCACGGGGGGGGGGAAGCAGGAGCCCCTTCGCCCTCCTTGCCATCATCCTGAGCTGAATCAGGCCCCTGTGCACTTTAAACATTCCTTTCCCCACTGCTGCTGTGTGACTGTGAGGAAAGCGAGTTGGGTCCAGGAAACCTGGGGGACCTGGGTCTGACTTTCCAAAATCCGTAATGTGTCATTTGGCCCAAAAAGATCCTAACTAGGAGGAAATCCCTTGCTCAGTAGATGTTGAGTAAGAGCAGGTCTAATAATTGCTTCATGTCTTACTACAACACAGAAGTCATAAGCCCATAGCTGCACTTTCTGAAAAGATGGGACTAGGGTTGCCAGGTCCCCCCAGGCCACCAGCAGGTGGGGGGACAAGGTTGCCTGCTCCAGGCTAGGAAACTCCTGGAGATTTGGGGGTGGAGCCTGGGGAGGACAAGGACCTGAGTGGGTTACAGTGCCCACAGAGTCCACCCTCCAAGCACCCATTTTCTCCAGGGGAACTGACCTCTGTAGTCTGGAGATGAGCTGTGATTCCAGGGGCTCCCCAGGCCCCACCTGGAGGCTGGCATCCCTAGATGGGACATAGAACAGGGTCTCAGAATGTGGGGTACTTTTTTGCTGGCAATTCACTGATAATTGTGCTGTGAGTAAACAGAAAAGGACACCTCAGATGTCTGGACTGCCAGTTTGGCCTCTTCCACCAGTACTTAAGAATTTTCTTAAAAAAAAAAAAAAAGATTAGTTTTTTTCCCTTTCATCTCTCCTTTCTTGATGCTCATTTTTCTTCAGTGTCCGAGATAAGAAAGGACAGGCAGCCTTAATTATAGTTTTGATGTGAGAGGAATATGAACCAATTGCTTGTGCCCTGCTGCTTTTAGTCCCTTCGTTTGTCCTTAAATGTTCCAGTTTTTCCTCTATTAGTTCGCTAAATGTCTGGGATGGGGTGAGGAAGCCCCCCTCACACCAAGCATTGTGCCTTAGGGAAATATCCCAGAACTTGGACTGATACTTATACATCCAGTCTTCTCTTCATGCAGCAAACGAGTTTCAAATGCTGGGTGGAGAAGGGCCATTTATTTTCAAGGCATCGCCATTTATCTGGTGGGTGCTCTTCTTAAGCATCCCTGACAGTGGGAATTGTACAGGGGGGTCATATTACTTTTAAATATTACATTAAAATGTCAAATTAGTTTTTATTATTAATTCCCAGTGCTTCACAAACAACCACATGCATGGTGGGTGGGGACAGAGCTGTCTCTGCACCACAGCAAAACGCAGCTCTTAATTATCTTTCATGGTGCTGCATGAAATTATACAGCAATTTTCTAGAAGAGATATTTTGTTTCTTTTCTTTCTACCAAGGAAGCCAGAAATACATTATGATCAGATAGCTTTGATAGGATGGATGTTGTCAAGGAATTCATCCCACAAATCCATTTATGTATTTATGGTTTACTTTTCAGACCACTAAGGCGATCTCCAAGAGAATGCATTGTGAAATAATAAATATGGGAACATTAAAAATATAATTGCAACTTTGTAAACAAACACAATGGTATAAAAATAGAGATATCAAATCAAGATAAAACAGAATATCACAAATGCCACTTTAGTGTAGTGGTTAAGAGCAGCAGACTCTAATCTGGAGAACTGAGTTTGAATCCCCACTCCTCTACATGCAGTCAGCTGGGTGACATGGGGTCAGTCACAGTTCTCTCAGAGCTGTACTCTCAAGAGCAGTTCTCTCAAAGCTCTCTCAGCCCCACCTGCCTCACAGACAATGTTCCCTCTAAGCTCCACAGTGGTGTGAGCAAAAATTCTACTTCATGAGCAAAAAACCCCTAGTAGCATTAAAGTTGTATGCGAGTCTTCATTTGACTATTGCATAAATTGTTTTTTAGATTATTTCTATAACCTTGTAAAAATCTCAGAATGAATTATTTTAAACTATATCTAAACTATATTTTAAGAATAATTTAAACACGGGGGGGGGGGCAGAGCGACAGCAGAGCTGTGCAGTCGCACCCAATGTTTGTTGGGAGTTTTGCAAGCAACCATTTCCTGTTCACCTCTGGGGTATGATATCTTTGGAAAATAGTGCATTCAGAGGTGGCTTCATGATTCACAAACCTTTAAAAGAATACTCAGCACCGCTGATTAATCAACCTCATTTACAGGACAATAAAGTTATCAGAGGAGGATGCAGGAGCAATTGGTGTGACTGAGAATCCATCAGCTTTGCAATGGTGGATGGTTGCATGCACTGAAGTCAGCCATCTAGTGAATAAGCATGAGACTATTTCAGAAGCTGGAGATATAAGGAAACCTGCCAGTTGCCGGGCACAGGGTGAGCGGACCCAGCAAGCATTTCTTGACAAGGTGGGGTAGTTCACCTGTTACCAAGAAGCCATTCCAGATTGCACTGTTAAAGAGACTCTTTTACTATCAATGCCTTGCTGGACTGTGAAGTGGGTGCCAGGGCAATAAACAGAGCTGAGTGGCCCATGCTGGACTATGGACTGTCTCCTATGGCCAGGGCAGCCTTGAGCCAAAAAACACATGCCAAGCCAGATCTGGACCCAAGACTACAGAGGACATCTGCCCATGCTCCACTCTGTATCTGCATAAAGCACCATGATGCAGACCAGCAGCCCTGGTCTTCATGAACACAGAAACAGCAACAGACCAGAGAGGAGCCATGTTCTGAGAGAGACCAGATGTTCCTGCAAAGAAGCCATGAAGGGATCGCTTCTCCATCACACAGCACATTTCTTTTCCTCCTGAGTCATTCTCAAACAAAGACTGTTGCCCAGCCAGAAATAAAGGGTGCAATTGAGCCCTCCTGCCACCAGTCCAGAGGATGCCCATGATAAGTATTGAATCATCAAAGTGATTGCACCCTCTTTCCCCCTTCCCTTGTTTCATGCCCTCCCCAAGAGGTGTCACTCCCTTTAGAACATCAACCCTCAATTCTCCAACCATCGTTTCCTTTGTCCTCTCCATCCTGGGGTATTGTTTTTTTCTTCTACATTTCCTGGGAACCAGTGATTGCCCAGTTCTTGCCTCAGGGCACAAAATTGGCTATTTAAGGGGGACTCTGTGCACATGCAATGGAGCTCTCACCCTCACCCCACCTTTCAGGTTCCATCCCTGATCAGTCTGGTACCACCCCACGTGTGTCGCTGGCCAGCTCACGATCCACTCCTCCTCTCTCGTTTTCTTCTCTTTTTGCTGCACAGTCTACTCATCTTGCTGGACAGGTAATGTATCCCCCATCAACGATATTCCTGCTAATGCAAAAGTCACTGTTTTTTTCCTGCCTAATTTTTTTCTAGATCTGTAATGAGTGTGTATGTGTGCTAGTCATTTTTGTATAATTGATAGTTATTAAGTGAAAGACCAATTATCACACCAACCTGGTCTCCGTCTATTCACAGGCTCTAGGAATTCCGACTCTGGTATACACCGGTTATGTCTCTGTGCTACATGCCAATTGCCCTTTAATATCACAATTTCCCCCCAAGCTTGATAAGAAATAAGGCAATTTGGCTAACACACCTCTGCCATATTAGAGAGGGGTTCGTCTTGTAGACAAGAATGGTCAGACCTTACCTTGTTGCACACCTTGGATATTGCTGACTGTGCAGCTGTGCTGATGTGATTCCTACACACTACCACTGAGGCAGAGGAAAGTTCAAGCTGTTCATGCTGGAACTAGAGCATGGAAGCTCCCTCTCCAAAATGTCCTGCTTCAGACACTAGCCTGTTGCACAGCAGAAAGTAATAAAGGAAGATTGTAACTAGTTTCTCTCAATGCTTCATCTCCTGCCAAACCAGATTTGAAGAATTCTTTCAGCACAATAACTTGCCAGTCCCTGGGTGATTTCCCACAAGCGCTGCTCTGCGCTCACTCCTCCCTTTTGCCCCGATGGTACGTGTCAATTTCACACAAGCTGCTGAGCGGCCGCATTTTGCCCCGCAGCTTCATGTGATTTTCCCCGCGTCTACTCAATCCTGGGTTTTTTTAGGATTGAGTAGACGCGGGGGGAATCGCGCAAAGCTGCGGGGCAAAATGCGGCCACGCAGCAGCTTGTGTGAAATTGACACGTACCATCGGGGCAAAGAGAAGAGTCAGCGTGGAGCAGCACTTGTGGGAAATCACCCCCTGTGTCTCTCAGTAACCATGTGAAGTGTTAGAGATTGGGGAAGTCACCTTTGGCCCAAATCCTTGAAGCTGAATTGACTGTCACAAAACAAGTTACCAGCAGATTGCATCAGCATAAAGGGGTCATCACTGGTAAATACCCTAGTACCACCACTTGCAGCAAAAATAGGTGAACAAGAAGAGAAATTTAGATGATAAATCTTCTACCATGGAAGCATATTGTACCAAAAGTCTAGTTTGAAGGTTGAATGTAGGTCCAAGCAGGGCAGGGGGTGAGGAGAAGGGTAAAAGGAAGGGGACTTGGCTCAGTGGTGAACCATCCAGGTTCTTAGTCTAAGGTCTTCCACATTACTTACAACCTGATCCCTTCAAGTGCAGAAGGTCCCAGGTTCAAGCCCTGGCATCTCCATTTGAAGGGATCAGGTCACGTGGAAGACCTTAGACTGAGAACCTGGAGAGCCACTGCCAGTCCAAGTAGACAGTGCTGACCTTGCAGACAACCAACAGTCTAATTCAGTATAAAGCAGGTTCATGTGTTTGTGCGTTCAAAATTTCAAATGACTGAAGAAATCTCCGAAAAGATTCTAACAAGAAGGCAGCATTTCCAATTCTGTGTAAACCTCATATCGGCAATAAATGCTGCTACGAAGTGTTATTTAAAAATAAAGGAAGAAAACTCTCCAGGGTTGGGGATAGAGGGTGGTAGTTGGGGGGGGGGGGTTGTTCCAGCGGCACCCACTGGAATGTGGTGTGCTGCAAGGAGCAATTCTCTCCCTCATGTTGTTTAATATCTATATGCGTTCCCCTGCCCAGATTATCTGGAGGTATGGGCTGGGCTGTTCCCAGTATGCGGATGACACCCAGCTCTATCTACTGATGGATGGCTGCCCAGACATGATGAACCCAGGAAATATGGACGAGGCATTACAAGCTGTGGCTCGATGGTTGTGACAGAGCTGACTGAAGTTCAATCCATGATCTAAGACAAAGGTCCTGCACCTGAGTTGTGGGGGATTGAGTCAGGGAATTAGGCTCCCAAAGTTTGATGGGGCTCCACTGGTGCCAACATTGAGGGTGAAGAGTCTGGGGGTGTTCCTGGATGCCCCCTTTCTATGGAGGCCCAGGTCACTGTCACTGCCAGGTCTGCCTTTTTCTGTCTGAGGCAGATCAGGCAGTTGGCCCCATATCTAACCCCCCTGGGTCCTAGCTACAGTTACCCATGCAATAGTCACTTCCAGACTGGATTACTGTAACTCTCTCTACATGGGGCTGCCCTTGACTTTGCTCCAGAAGTTACAGCTAGTGCAGAACGTGGCAGCACAGGTGTTGATGGCGACGCCTGTGTGGGCTCATATCCACCCAGTGCTGCATGAACTGCACTGGCTGCCTATTGAATTCCGGATCCATTTCAAGGTGCTAGTGCTTACCTTTAAAGCCTTATACAGCCAGAGGCCAGCATACCTTCGAGACTGCCTCTCCCCATATGAGCCCTGTAGGGCACTGAGGTCCAAAAATCAACATCTTTTAACAGTCCCTGGCCCCAGGGATATCCAACTAGCCTTGGCCAGGTCCAGGGCTTTCTCAGCCCTGGCCCCTACCTGGTGGAATGAGCTCCCATATGAGATCAGGGTCCTGCAGGATCTATTACAGTTCTGCAAGGCCTGCAAGATGGAGCTCTTCCACCGGGCTTTTGTCTGAGGTGGCAGGTACCCCTCCCCTCTCCTGGCCAATCTCCCATAAGTGTCCTGGATCCATATAGATATTGGGGTACCCACTGTTGTACCTTAATTAATCTGATTGACATCTGATCTAACCTGTTTACATAGTATTTTATGATTATATTCTGCTTTAAATTGTTATTTTGAAGTGTTTAAATTTTATTATATTAAGATTGATGTAAAGTGCCCTGAGCCCGCTCACAGGGTATATAAATCAAATAAATAAAATATAAACATCCAACCTAGACAATGTGATTCCTTGTACACATAAAGGAGTGAATACCAGCATATTTGTACAACCCAGACATACAGCAACTATGGCGTACAAGGTTGTTGTTTTTTTTGCCCCTCATACGGGATTTTTATTATTTTTTTATATATAAACTACAATACTACTAGATAGGGGAAAGGAATACTAATGCCCTAATTCTATACCTAAAAGATATCGGGGTAAGGAATCTCAAATGTACCTAAAAAGATGGGGGGAAAGAAAACTATATCCCTAATACTCTAAAATCTAAAGGATATGGGTATGGGAAAAACTAACTTTGTAACATGATCATAGTATTAAAATGTTCAGCTATTACACCTAAGAATTCTCAGAATTAACATATACCAAAGGAAAAAAGGGGGGAAAAGAATAATAAGAGTAATAAACTGCATTTTCAAACAATCATGCTTGTTTCAGAGTCTTCCTGCTTCTTTTGCTTCTTCAAAGTTTGGGAGCGGCTGCTCTCATTTCAGATTCCAATATCTGAATAGAACTGTTACTTGAGCTTATTGACTCCTGTGAGTAGGAGTCTTCTTCATCATCATCTTCTTCCTTCTCAGTAGTTTTAACTTTCTTCTCTTTTTTCTTCTGTGCTGGACTGGACAATTGTTCCATGAATTTTTTGGCCTTCGGAACAGAGTCAATCTTATATCTTTTATCCTTGAATGTAAAATTTAATCCTTTGGGGAATGCCCATCTGTATTGTATCCCTTTTTTTTGTAAATAGAGAGTCAGTTCTTTATATGATCTCCTCTGTTTCCTGACTTCATAGAGAATATTCTTTAAGATTTTTATCTCCACATCTTTGATTTTGAAGGGTTTCCCTTGCGTCAGTTTAAGCACCAGATCCCTGGTAGATCGTCTCATAAATTTCAAACAAACTTCCCCGGGAGTTTATTTTTCTTAATAAAATCTGGATAAATCCTGTATGCCCAGTCTATTTCCTTTATCATTTCATCTTTTTTGTAATCCAATAATGATGCCAAGGCATCTGCCAAAGGTTCCTTTAAATCCTGATTCTTCTCTTCTGGTACCCCTTGGAAGTGTAGAACAGGCATAGATCTTTCCAGCTGGAGCGGAATTAATTGCAATTTATTGGAGGATCTTTCTTTCTCCGTTTCGTCTACTCTTTTGTTTATAAATTCAGTTTGTTTTTCCACCTTTTTCAGTGTTTTTTCAGTTGCTGAAGTCCTTTTGTCCATAGAAGTCAATTGGGCTTGTACATTATCCAGCTTTAAGTTGAGGTTCGTCATCTGTTCCATTAGGGGGCACAAAGCGTTCCATTAGGGGGCGCAAAGTGGACATATCCAAGTTTACTTCCTGGTTTGAAGAGAAGGGAGTTGTTGGGTGTTCCGGTTTGCATTCTTTTCTCTGGCAGCACCCTTTGCCCTCTCCCAGCTATAATATCAACAAGAAGTAAGTTTCTCAAAACAAGATGAAAGTTATGCAATTTCTTTCTGCTTTAACTCAATCTGCAGCTTATCAATTCGCTTAAATTCTCCAACAAATATAATTGTTTGAAGTATTTTGTTTCCGCCTCAAAACCACTTTGAGTTTTAGTTTGTTCCCGAGGTATAATACTTGCTTGAATTCACTTGAGCATTGCTTAACTCATATTTTAAAGCCTTGGGAATTTCTTAGAAGCCTTTTTTTTTTTTTGCTTAGATCGTGTCCGCTTGTCTGGCAGTCATCTCTAAGTGCCATCTTGGCTCCTCGGCGACAGTACCTATCGGGGGAAAAGGAGTGCCTCAATTCCTCGGCCGTCGCCTTGGAAGAGGCTCTCCTCAGCTCCCCAGGCTAGGGGGCTCCTACAGAGACCCTGGGGGGTCTGAGACCCGCTCAAACCCCTCCTGTCAGCCTAGGCTCGGGACAACCCCATCGGAGCTGGACGGGGTGCGTCCAAGTGTCAAGTTGCTTAAACCGGAAGTCCCGTGCAAGGTATTTCTGATGATGTTTTCCCTGTTGAAGTGATCCTCCTTTATTCCCACAGGTTATGATCAATGTACTGTCCTTTGTAATGGTCAGTTACGGCACATTTCCCACTATCTGCACATTTTCACCCTGCCCTCAGATTTTCCTGTGACTAATATTTTTTTCCCTTAAAATGAACCTCATTCCAAGTATTAGTACAGATTTTTATGTGTGTGTAATCATTTGAATGATAGTTTCTATTAACTGCTCCATCGCTGTTTGTGATCTTCCAGAGGCATTAAGTTCTGACCAATGCTGGAAATAGAATGGTGGACTCTTGCACCATTGGCCTGACCGACTCAGCAGGACACTTGCTGAGTTTTTATGTTCCACTGTCCTACAGCTAAACGCCAAAGAAATTGTTGTGAACTAGCATGCACGAGATACAGTGCAAGCCAAGCAACTTTCAGTAAGCCTGCCTACAATTTATGAACACTTTTCTTTCTTGACGGAATGTCACATGTCATGCTGAATCCCACTGCAGGTGGAATTTGCAACAAACTTCATGTATTTGTTTGGGATGTTGTATTTGTCAGGTTATATACACCATTCGTATAGAGTGATTACTCTGAGTTACTGAGGATGTTTCTATGGTCTAGGGAATGCTTTGGCAGGCCCAGCTGTCTCACCAAAAATTGGTGGGTTGCCCACCTTTGCTTGGAAAATGTGGGAAATGATATGTAGGGACATATTGCTCTTGATATTGTAAGTACTAAACACTCTAGTCTAGTAATAGTTCAGCCATATAAATGGCCCAGTATCATATGACTCAGTACAGCAACAGAGATCAGCACACGGGCAGTTCTCGAAAGAGCTCTCTCAGCCCCACATACCTCACAGCTGCAGTGTTCCCTCTGAGCTGAGTTAGTGTGAGCTAGCTCACAGTTTTTTAGCCTCTGGCTCACACATTTTTGTTTTAGCTCAGGAATTATGGCTCCAGAGCAAACTAATTTATGCAATAGCTAAATCGCTCACTCGCAACTTTAATGCCAGTAGCTCACGAAGTAGAATTTTTGCTCACAAGACTCCATAGCTTAGAGGGAGCATTGCTCACATGGTGTCTGTTCTGGGGAGGGGAAGGGAAAGGAGATTGTAAGCCGCTCTGAGACTCCTTCAGGTAGTGAAGGGCGGGGTATAAATCCAATCTCTTCTTCTACTACTTGAAGTCCTTTACCGTCATTATGGTCACATGTACTGGGAGCTCAGTAAGCATGCAAATCAAAAGGGTGTGCTGCACCTGGTGAAACTGATGAGAATAGACAAAAGAAAATAGTTATTATGATTGGTTGCTACCAATGCTTTGCCACTGTTATACAAATTGCCTACTAGCACTTTATGATGGGTTTTATATTCATATTTATATTTGTTCTGTTTTTATCTCTTTAAAACTTTTATGTATATGGTTTTGCATATGGTTTTATGGTACTGGGTACCGACTAATGTAAGCCGCCCTGAGCCTGTTTGCAGGGAGGGCAGGGTATAAATGGAATTAATTTTAAAAAAAATAAAAATGTAAGCCACCCTGAGCCTGCTTCAGTGGGGAGGGCGGGGTAGAAAGCAAATAATTCAAATAAATAAACAAATAATTTACTCAATGAGTAATTAAATTGTAGAACTTTCTGCCAATGGATGTGGTGATGGGAGGAAATTAGATTCGCTATAAATGGCTACTACCTGTGGTGACTAAAGGGTACCTCCATAGTCAGAAGCAGGGGTCATTTCCTGCAGGAGCACACAGCAGTGATACTCCAGCAGTAAAGAACCCAGGGGGCGGGCACATGCAACAAGCCCCACCCCCTGCTCCCAGCAGCCCTCAGTCAGAGCAAGAAGCAGCCAGGTAAGTTGCAGAAAGAATGATACGGTGTGAAACAGAGGAGCATAGAAATCTGCAGGCCGAATGAAGAAAGCGGATAAAGTCAAGGTCCTTTGCACATTAAACATTTTCAATTTTTATTCTAATTAAAGTATTTTTAAAATGTTAATGGAATAAATTGAACTCTCCTTCCCTATTCTTTCCTTATTGTGCAATTATGGTATAGGACTATCTTGAAAGGATGCCAAAGGGTAATAGATTAACTCCAGAATGAATCAAATTCCCACTGCTCCACACTTAGTGAAATACAATATCTGGCCCATCCTGTCACCAGGACTTGCAGGATCGGAGTGCCTGTTAATATTCAGTCTTAAAGCAAGGATGGCCAGAGCTGTTAATACAGGGCCCAACCCCAGACCCCAGATGACCCATGAAGCCAACTTAGATAAGAACCAGAAGGATTATGATTGTGAAGGGGGAAATGCTGGTTAATATAGTCTGACTGTGATGGGGAACAAAGGCAAAGGATGTGGATTAAATCCCCTTTCTCTAGGACATCCCTAATATTGCAAATAACAGTCAAAACCTTCCTCCTTAAGAAGAGTGCAGGGAACAGAAAAGAGACCCATCTGGATGAGAGGACACAGGGACTAGTGGGAGGTGCCAAACATTTCAGCCTGTCGTAGCCTCTTCCTAACACATATACATGCTGCAAGATAAATGCAATCATATAAATAGTTTGGAAACCTGAATCAGATGGGAAAGATCTGGTTTGTAAGTAACAGAGAGCCCGGGCTTGGCCAAAAGTGTGAGCTGGAGGGCAGGAAACAAGGGCTCCTAGCTTTTGCCTCTTATTCTGTGACTTTTTGCCTATGGCCTGGTCTGCACAACATGAGTAGAAACCAGGGCACCAAACCAGCAGGAACCAAAGCACTGTTGCCAGGACTCATGGCTGCCCTGACCACCAGGCCATCAGCGTGGGAGGAGAGTGAATTAGAGCCGTTGGCAGCTGGACCAGGACATCGTTGCTCGTTATCACTGAGCTGAGTTCGATCCAACCTCAAGACCACTCCAGCCCCCACACGGGAGAGTGGAAGTACATGATGTCAGCAACTTTCGATACCACTGATTATGATATCCTTCTGGACTGCCTTTCTGGGCTGGGACTAGGAGGCACTGTTTTACAGTGGTTCCGGTCCTACCTGGAAGGTAGGTTTCAAAAGGTGGTGCTGGGGACTGCTCTTTCGCCCCTTGGCCTTTGGTTCCTCCTTGTACCCTATGCTCTTTAACATCTATATGAAACCACTGGATGAGGTTATCCAGAGATTTGGGCTGGGTTGTCACCAATATGCAGACAACACTCAGCTCTATCTCACACTTCCAGCTGATCCCAGGGAGCCTGTAGAAGTGCTGAACCAGTACCTAGAGGCAATTCTGGAGTGGATGCAGGCCAATAATCATAGAATCACAGAGTTGGAAGGGGTCATACGGGCCATCTAGTCCAACTCCCTGCTCAATGCAGGATCAGCCTACATCATCCCTGGCAAGGGTTTATCCAGCCGCTGCTTAAAGGCTGCCAGGGAGGGGGAGCACACACCACCTCCCTAGGCAGTTGAACTAAAGCTTAATCCTAACAAGATAGAAATGCTACTGTTGGGTGGAAGGTCTGACCTGGGATTTAAGGTGTCACCCATTCTGGATGCAGTTGTACTTCCTAGAAAGAACAGGTCCATAGTCTGGAGCCGCTCTTGGGCCAGGCCTACTGCTGGATAAGCAGCTGTGGCCAGCTGTGGCCAGGAATGTCTTTTAGCACCTTCTACTGGTTAGCCAGCTGCAGCTTTTCCTGAACAGAAAAGATCTGGTCACTGTGGTGCATACCCTGGTTACATCTATATTAGACTACTGTAATGCACTTCAGTTGGTACTCTCTCCCTAGGGAGATTCATCCGTCCGCTTTCATTTGTCATTCCCTGAGTGAGCCCTCCTTCCTTACCAATGTTTTAATTGCTGTTTTTAGATCTTTGTACATATTTTAACTCTGTTTTTTAAATTTGTTTTAATTATGGTTGTTGGGGCGATTGATTTAAATGTGACTGTATCATGTATGTTTTAGATTGTTAGCCGCTTTGGTGGCCCTTGTGAGGGCAGAAAGGTGGGATATAAATTTTGTAAATAAATAATAATAATATTGCCCTCCCCTTACTGTTTTTTTAAAGTTATTGTTTTATTGCTTTGACTTACATGGTTATCCTCTTTGTGTCCCTCACTGGTGTGGGTGAGAATGTAATTACTATATGTGTACAGTCATCTATTCTAACAATCTATTTTCTTACTCCTTGTTACATTTATAATCTCACAGCAATGATGTGAGGCAGGTTAGGCTGAGGGAAATGACACACCCAGAGTAATCAGTTGAATGGTGATTCAAATTTGGATGTCCTTGGTTCACGTTTATCCACTATACCACACTAATTATCACATGTTGGTTGAATACTGAACTCACTTCAAATGTCATGTGAAATCAGGCTTTGATTTAATTCATTATGGTGAGTGTGATCATCTGAATGTGGGTCACTCTGGCTGCGTTCACACGCACGGTATAGTCCAGGGGGGGAGTCTGTTTGGCTCAGGGCAAAATGAAGTGCATTTGCATGATCAGACTGGGCTCCAAGACTCTGCGGTCAGGCCGTCAGCCACCGATCACACAGGGTGGCTTAGGTGGCTCCTGGACTATGGACATACACTTCCATAGACATGCGTATGACTGGATGTTGGGACCGCAGATTGTGTCCGGATGCAAACACTGCCGGCACCGCTTGCAGGGGCTGCCCCAGACCCCGTGGACGAGCGACAATGTGACCGGCCATGCCATCGATGGGAGAGTTAGCTTCCGGGCTGGATGACATGGAACCTCTTGCCCAGCGGCCGCTGTACCCAACAGCCACTGCTTGCATTCCCAGGGTATTTGTCCCGTGCCCCCGTTACTGCACCTGGCGAGGCCTGGGCTCCCAGGGGCTCCGGGCTGGCTCCAGGGATGCGAAGCACTGCGCACGTGCATGAGTCGCCTGGCACACTGGCGAAAGGCAACACATCGCGTTTGGCCACATATGCCCATTCAGTCACACCAGGGACATTTTGCCATGGCGTTCCCAATGAAGGGTGTGCTGTGGCTGCAGGAGGAGGTGGAATGCCTCCCGAGTAGCCTCCATGATCTGGAGGCGGGGGCCAGAGTCATGACCTCTACACAGCTGGAGACACACTCTGTGTTTGAGGAGGTCTCCGAGTGAATGGCAGGCCAGGGGTACCGTCACACGGCAGACCAGTGTCATGCGAAATTTAAGAGAGAGAAGGCCGCCTTTTTTGATGCCCTCAAAGACTGGGAGGGCATCCCACCAAGGAGCGAGCGCCCTCCACGGTTCCAGCTCTTGAGGGCACTTTGGGAGCAGGGGGGCTGTCCCACTTGGCACCACTGGACCCCATACCATGAGTACTCTCTCTCCTGTTCACAGCAACCTGCTCCACCCCTATCAGTCTCACTGCATCTTTTGTATCCCATTCCACAGGGCGACCCCGTGCAAAAAGAGTCAGGATGGCATCCTCCTCTAGTGATGGGGACCGCAGACAGCCCGTTGACCATGGCCAAGACCCACGGGTGTTAAGTGTTGTGGGCACGGTGGCTTCAAAACGTGGCATGGGGTGGGTAGTGGTGGCAACCGTGGCCTCTTGGCAGCCACTGGGGTGATGCTCAAAAGTGCCATTGGCCTGGGCTGCCTGGGCTCTGGCTCCAGAGGGCGCACAGCAGCTGGTGGTGGTGCTCGTGGCAGCCAGGGTTCTGGCAGCCACCTGTGGAGTGGGGTCAGAATGGGGCACGGTGATGGGGAATCCTTGCTGGTAATGCTGTTCTTCCATAGAGCCGGTGGTGGTAAGCACTCCCCAAATGTCCCCAGAGAATTCCAGAATGGGTGACTCAGGTGTGTGGCTGACATGCATCCTACTGACATGTGGTGGTGGCCGATGCAGCATTATGGGGAGGTGATGGGGGCCTGATGGTTGCCGTTGGTGGCCGCAACTGTACATGTTCACCTTGGACAGCAGGGCGTCATGTGGCTTCCGTCTATGGCAGCCAGGTCCTGTCATATCTCTGGTGTGGTTGGGGTGGCCGTGGGCGGACTGGTCAGGTGGTAGGTTGTTGCCGTGGCCATGGTGCCCCTGTGATCACATCCGGATGTGTCCCCAGATAGTGCTGGCTGCCATGGGGGACCCAACCTGCCAGTGGCAGCCACTCTGACTCCCATCAGGGCCCTGCAGTGGCATGGTGCATGGGGAGTGCTCTGTGGGCCCAATGACAACCTCCTTTTCCTCTGCAGCAAAACCTCAGGAACCGATTGCTGCCACAGCCATGGAGGGCTCAGCAGTGGTCATCAGCTCAGCCCCAGAGACTGAAGCAGGTAGGGCACCCCTTCATTGGGCCCTCCCGGAGTAGTTCCAATGGATGTTGACCGTCAAATTCCTCCCAACTGGAGAGGAGACCTGCTACACGGCCGAACCGGGACTGTCATCAGGGAAGGTGGCCAGGTGGCTAGGCACCCTGGAGGGGGCCATGAGGGAGATGCGCAAGACAGGTGGGATACCCGTGGGCCAGGGGGTGTCACGTTGATGTGTTTCATCCGCACTCCGGGGGCCTCCAGGTGGGCCAGTGTTGCTGTTTCCACTATCCTGAACTCTGTGGGTGTGCGGACGTCCATGGTCCCCATCGTGATGCGCCCTGCCTGGTATTGTGGATGTCCCACCTGGCACACCCATGACTGATTGGCTGCCCCCCCCTTCTGCTCTGACCCACAGTGGAATGGCATGAGTACCGCCTGTCCTCCGTCCAGTGTGGGATGAGCTGGCTGCATCACCAACTCCTCACAATGTGCCTCAACCATGACCTGGTGCATCAGCGCCGCGAGGACAGGGTGCAGGCATGGGCATGATCTGCGCGACGAGAGCACACAGTAGCAACAAGAGGACAGACAGGCGTAGAGGAGGGGGAAGGGGGGAGGGGGAGGGACAGCAGGCAGTGGAGGGAACAAAGGTGGAGGTGGTGGGGGACGTGGCCGCACTGCCAATGGAGGGTGAAGTGTCAGAGGAGGAGAAGAAGGGGCCTGTACAGGTGGTGAGGGGGGAGCTGGAGGAATGGGAGGACAGGGGAGTTGAGGGGGACAGCAGTTCTGACTCATTGGGGTGACTGTTCTGTTGTGGTGGTCGGGTGTTTGTTCAGTGTTCCTGTTTTGTATTAAAGGTTGTTGATGTGGAACCACTGTCTTTCGTGACCATGGGTGGGGATGTCTTCCCTGGCCACGGGTGTGGTTGGGCCTCCCTACCCCTCCCCCACAGGCAATGACACAGACACGGGTATGCTGATGGCCCAGCAGGCCTCTGACTTTTATTGGGGAGGTTTGTGCAACAATACAATTGCTGGTATATGACTGTTCATGCAGTGGCCGCAGGATGGGAAGTGGTCCCCTGGGCAATGGTGGCAAACAGCCAGGTGTCAGGTTGCGAAGGCCGGCCAAGTGGGCCAGGTGCTGTGTGAACTTCCCACCCAGGGATCCCAGGGATGTGGCCCGTATCCATGACCCAAATAACTCCACCAATCACCCAACAGTGATGACCCCCCCAGGAGTAATTCCACTTGGCCAGTGCTCAATCAGACCCCTCATTGGAGGGAGCCAGATTACTAGTCCTATCCCTGGGAGAAAGACGACTGGGGTGAACCCTTGGCCACAGGGTGGTGCACCCGGGGAGGGAGTGTGCTCTTTTGTGGAGGGCTGTAGGGCTGGGCCTTCTTCTGTCACCTCAGTGTACCCCCACAGTCAGCAGGTGCCTTGGTGACCATGGGGCTCGGGCCTGGCAGACCGGCCTTTCCCACTGCAGGGGAGGTCACTGTGGGACTGGGCTGCACCTCAGTGTCCTGGCTGTCAAGGACAAGGTGCCTGCAGGGGTGGGCCATGGTGGCAGCAGCTGAAGCACACGAGCTGCGGTAACTGCAGTGCTGGGGCCTGGCTCCAGGGGCTCAGCCACTGGGGGCTGGGCAACAGCAGTGCTGGGCCCTGCCTGCACAGCCTGACAACTTGGTGGCTGGCTGACCGCTGTGCTGGGCCCTGCCTGCATGGCCTCATCCACCGTTCCAGGGGTGATGGCACTGCAGTGCCCTGCATGGACAGACTCCTGCACCGGGGCCCGCCCATGGAAGGACTCCAATAGGAGAGTTACTGCTTGGATCAGGCCGACTTGGGCATTTGCAAATGTCTCCATGACAGCAATGACTGCTGCCTGAGCCTCACAGTCCTCCTCACAGGCGGCCCTCAGCTGCGTGAGGAACTCTTCATGCTGCCTCTGCTCTTGGATCCTGGCCTCTTGGCTATCCTCCTGGGCCCAGGGCCACCAGGCTTTTTCCTGGCCTTAGTGAGAGCTGCTCTTTTGCCAGCCATCAGCTCACCCATGGTGACATCAGGTGGCAAACCGGGAGGGGGGGGCATATGTTGTGTTAATCACCAGTGAGTCCAACGTCCTGCTTGCCTGGGCAGAGGCCCCCAACCCTCATTCCCCCCTCCCACTCACTGTCTGGGTCCCTTTGGCTGGGCTCCAATGGCTCCTCCTCCTCCTTCTCCTCCTCCTCCTCTGCTCCTGCTGATGTCCCTGGGAAAGGCAGACAGTGGTTGAGGGTGGAGCTGGTGGAACCTGGAGGCTGTGCTGAATACACTCATGGCCCCACATGGCCACGCATGGGATGCTGGCAGTGGTAATGCACGAAAGGGTCGGGGACCTACCCTCAGTGGGCGACTGGCCCATGTCGACATCCCTGCTGTCGCTGTCCTACTGGTCTGTGGTCCATTCCTGGGTGGTCCACTGGGTTCCGGACTCTGGAAATGGAGGGGTGGAGGTGGTCACAGCAACGTCACTGCCTCCTGGACATTTCCTCCCTCCAGCTGCCCTATGCCACCTCTGTCCTGGGTCAGGTCTTCTGTGTCCTCCTCTGGGACTTCCTCAGATGGCTCCTCATGGGACACGTCAGGGACCTGGGGGGCCCGCCGTCCGGGCATCCACCTCAGGTTCTGGAACACCTGCCGGGGCTGTATGTTTCCCTCGCCCTGGAGGATCCTGGCCAGCTCCTCGTAATATGGACATCATGTCTTTTGGCTACCGGACTTTGAATTGAGGGCTACTATCTTCTTGAATTTCAGCCATATGTCCTTGGTTTTCACATGACACTGAACAGCGTTCCGCTTATGGCCATGGGCAGCCATAGCTTGGGCAACCTCCTTGAAGATATCGATGTTTCGGTGGCCCTCATTCAGAGAGGCCTGGACTTTTGCATCTCCCCACACAGCCAGGAGGTCCAAGGTTTCAGGGCGCCTCCATGTCAGGCCACACACCCCACACTTCTTACCATTGCCATTCCCCCCCAGGTTGAATGGGAATTAGGTCGTGGTGGCCTGGGGGCACCTTTCTGTGTGGGCTCCCTGGGCGCAGTGCACCGCAGGGCGCTGCCTGGCTCCCTGATGCTGCGCATCACCGGTGGCACGTTTGCTGGCTTGGGGGCACCTTTCTGTGTGGGCTCCCTGGGTGCAGTGCACCGCGGGGCACTGCCTGGCTCCCTGGTGCTGCGCATCACCGGTGGCACGTTTGCTGGCTTGGGGGCACCTTTCTGTGTGGGCTCCCTGGGTGCGCTGTACTGGGGCGCACTGCTGATCTCCCTGCCGCTTCGCATCACCATTTTTTTGCACAAGTGCAAATTTACATTTTTGCACATACTACGGAGGTCTACAAAACATCCGCAAGTCCCGCAGGACGTTGACGGGTGTCAATTCCATGATCAGACGCCCACACACACCCTGCGGTTTCCGGATGTTACTGCAATGTTGGCAGTGGTTTTTAACTATGGAATTGCGATGCTGAGGAATGGCATGGCCGTGACTACAGGACACTGGCCAGATGTTCCCGTCTGATCACGCCACTTCACTCCGCAGTAGATTCGTCCATATGTCGCCGCTTCCGGTTTGTATGATCGCGGCCTCTATTAACTATTTAGAATTAGGGTCTGTCAAACCGGGGTATGAAAAGATAGTTTTAAGTTGATGTATTACTCACAGTTCATCTTAATGATGGTTTCATGTGATATATGAAGGTAAACATCCTGGCTTAATCCTGCCTCGCTCCCTGGTGCCACCCTCATGCACTCCCTGCATACAAAGACGCTTGACCAGAGAGAAGACAATGAAATGAGCATTTGTTAAGGCACGCCAGGATTGCAGTGGTCACCTGAGAGCCATGTCCTGTATTCACACACTAACCTTAGTGAAAATAAAGTACAGTTTTGTGTTGCAGCTGTACCAGGCTAATGGCTATATGTATAGAAAACCCATCAGATTTAAAGCAAGCACTTGGCAGGGTGTGTTTGTCTGTGCCTGCGTGAGAAAAGCAGAGTAACTTCTCATTAATAATAATAATTAGTAGTAAAAGTAGTAATAATTATTTATAGATGTCTTTGAGCACAGGCAGGTCACAAGTAGGGTTGCTAACTCCTGCTTGGGAAATCCCCAGAGGCGTGTATGTGGTGCCTGGAAAGGGCAGAGTTAGGGGAGGGGGCTTTGGGGATGTGATGCCATACAGCCCACCCTCCAAAGTTGTCATTTCATCCAGGGGAACTGATCCCGTGTCAGCTGGAGATCAGTTGATATCCTGGGAGAACTCCAGGTCCCACCTGGAGGTTGGCAACCATAGTCACAGGTCTTGGTCTGCCCTCCATTGGGAAAGATCTGCTCCTCCATGTCCCACCTATGTCTTTGAAATTGGGTGAGGTGACCTTGATCCTCCAGGCTTCCTGGCTAAAGAGGTAAGATCACTGAATGCCCATAAGGAGCTTTTTCTGTGTGAGGCAGCCTCTGTATACTATAGAAATGTCTTGCCAGGAAAAGCCATCAAGAAGTTTCCCTCTGGTGGGCTCCCTTCCTTTGTGATGAGCATTCCCAACTGTTGCCTTTCACAATGTTAACTCCTGTGATGTTCTTACTTGGATGGAAGGCTGGATTGTTTCCATGGATTTAATTCTATACTGTTTAGTTTGTTTTGTGTCCTTTTAAGTCACTTTGAATATATACATTTTTACCCACAATGAATAATTTATAGGTTCAGTAAGCATAGCTAGATGTTAAGCATTACGCATCAATAACCCATCGGAAAATTTATGGCCCCGTTAAGTCTTCTTGCCATGACCTCACTTACAACTACGGTTGCTGTCTCCTATGTATATCTTCATTAATTTATTGCCCCTTTTCACTTGCCAAAAGGGGGGGAGGGAAAGGTTCTGATCAAAGCTCCTTCGGTGGCCAGCCTGCTCTTACACAACTACTAGCACTACTGGTGCTGCTCCTACCTCTACTATAGGCTGCTCAGCTCACAACTCAGAACTAGAATGGAGGTGTGCATGATTTATGTGGTGTTCCAGAGCAAAATGCCACAGGGCACAGTGGTGAAGGTATCAGAGGGGAACAAAGCTTGGATCGTGTGAAAATAAGGAAGCAATTGCTGCCAAGACAAATAGAAAACTATCATCTTTGGAGCAAAATTACACCAGGGGGAAAGAAATGTCTTGCTGGGTTGGAAGGAATGTGGAGTGGGCTGTGTATTAGCTTTCCCGAGCAGTGGCAGGGGAGGAGGGATGCCTGTTGGGTAATTCTGGTGGGATGATTACTTGGGGACCTGACAAACTGACAAATGCAGCTATTTCCATTTCAAATGGAAAGCTGAGATGAGATCAAACACATTTCACAATAATGAATCGGAGCCTCTCCCTGCACGCTGAGTCTCACAAACACTCCGCATAATTGAAGTCGCACAGAGCCAAGGCAGAGAACATGAAATCGGCTCAAGGGGGTTGGGGGGTGGGGAACCAAATAAATAAACAACCACTGCTAAAGATCAGATCATTAATGCACCCGGAAAGAATCCATACCATAGTCCGTCTCAAGGCCCATTCAGCTGAAGAGCTCTTGCCAGTCGCCACTGCTCTGTCTGATGATGAGCTGTATTATAGCAGAGCTGTCCACTCCTGCCCGGCTCAGAGACAAGCCCAAAGTCACAATATCCACTTGGAACTAGGACTAGCCAAATATCCAATTAGTATTTGGTTCCCAAATTGGCAGGCACTTCTGGCAAAGTTTCTGAGCCTTCTGGCAAAGGTCTTCACGGGCTTCAATCACCCATTCCCACCTGCCACCAGGAGACCACCCACCTGTCTACCTACTGCCCCCCCATTACCTGCCCACCTCCTGCTGCAGCCAGAAGGAATAACCATCCTTACATCCTTGCTTCTCCAGGTGTCTTTAAGTAAGCCACATGCACTAGTTCCCAAATTCTCATGAGATCCTTTTTTCATGTGAGAGTTTAGCAAATGTTTCTTCTTGCCTGCTGCCATGCGAGCAAACTGGTGGCTAAACTCCAATGAAAGGAAGTAATACTGAAAGTGTTCAGGGAGCCCTATTGGCACCATTTTTAAAGATCACAAAACAAAAGGGATTACAGGTATCCAACAGGAAAAGCACACAAGCAAACCCTGTGGTATGAACACTATTAAGATTTATATAACTTTTTAGACTATAAAATTGCAAAACGTTTTTTCAGCATTCTCAATTATACAATATTGTAAAAAAAAATCCAACATAGTCCAACATTATGTGAACTCATTCCAACTTTACAGTCTTCCTCAGATGTAATCCTATATTGTAAGAAGGTGTCAGCTTCTTAATCCAGTTCAATATTGTAATTTCTTTCATAATATCCTGGAATAAACTATAATAAATGAAAATTCACATGTAGCTGCATGGAAATTAGTTATTTTAAAAGTTATAATGATTTAATAATTTAATCTTTAGAAAACTTACTCCTGGTTCCATAATAAGTGTTTAAGGACTTTTTTTTTTTACAATATTGTATAATTGAGAATGCTGAATATTTTTTTTGCAATTTTATAAAGTTTAAAAAGTTATATAAATCTTCTTAATAGTGTGCATACCACAGGGTTTGCTTGTATGTTTTACCATTTTTAAAGATAGCAGGAAGCTAAGAGGTAAGGAGGGTTATAGCTTCTGGCTTTTGTGTGGGATGGTGGCTGGCAGCCAGAGATGGTACAGGGGCGGCAAAACACACTGAACCACCACTGAACACACCTTTTAGGGATGTCAGCCTCCAGGTGGGACCACTGTATGCCTTATCCTAGTGTCACTGCATTAGTTTCTACTGATGTAATACAATTTTTCTGTTTTAATTGCAGATTCTAGGCTTGTTTCAGACTTCTATAACCGTAGCCCTAGTCTATTGCTTATTAGATATCTCATGCTATTGATCACATCGATTTACACTATTTAATCCACCTTGAAATATAGTAACAAAATAAAATAAATACAAAATATGTCATTTTTACACAAAATTAAACGTAATCAAGGGGAAAACTCCATTCACGGCAGAAGTAACTGATAATAATACAGTCTCTTAAATTTAGTTAAATGGATTAAAGCTTACAATGTCTGAGGAATTTCAGGGGGGGGGGTTAAACTTTGGGAAATGCTGTCAAACATCTTGATGAATCCCAACACAGCAAGATTTCCCTTGGAAGTTCTGTTGTTGGCGAATGGTGACTCTTAGGACTTCAGCCTATGCAAATTTATGCTAGAATAAACTCTGTTAGTCTTTAAAAGCTACAAGATTCCTGTCAGTATCTTTAAAGCACATTTACTAAGAGTCAATGATCATTTGCCCCACATAGCCCCAGGAGGAAGAGATGAACCCAAAGAGGGTCACTACTATGTTCGTTATAAGTCTGTATCACAGTTTATAAACCAGCTTCCCAGTCCCCATCATGAGTTACCCTTCTACCAAGATGAAAGACTGAGATTGCATCTCAAGTTGCCTGCCTTGCCTCCATCCCAGCTCCAAGCCAGCTACCTGTCTGCCCCTTGACCTTTCCCACCCACACACCTTGAAGGGGCACAGAGGAGGCTCTTATCAGCCCAGACAGCCCCCCTCTCCCTGCCAATACCCCTTGGGCTCAATAAAACATTCAGGGATCTAGGAATGGCTCTCTGCCTCAAGTATCCTCAAACTGGTAAGCTGCAAGAGGTTTGTTTAGATCCCTTAAGACTATGTTAGTCCCTCCATTACAGTGATGCCTCAGGGGGCTTACCAATTACTCCCTGTCCCTTCATTCCCTTCTGACCTAAACTGACTGCTCCCAGCGTGGGAGGGAAAAACCAAATCCTACTTAATTAGATACTTCCAACATCATGAAACCGAGTTGCTGGAAAAGGCTCTTGTCCAAGTACTAAGATGAGGCCAAGAGTCCCCCAAATCCTGGTCATCTCCTTCTGATGATCACCAAATCCTGCTCTGTCTGTTATTGCGTTTATTGGTGATGCTGAATGTGTGTATGGGGAAAGGCACAGCACCTTTAAATGCTCCTGGGCATGCCTTTTCACCACTGGGGGATGCCTTTGCACTTGGCAAGTTTGAAAAATCAGCATTGACCCAGGAGATTGAGGTGCACAGTTCCATTCTAAGTGGGTCTACTCAGAATCTTGCTCGGGATCAATGGAGTTTACTCCCAGGAAAGTGTTCTTAGAGTTGCAACTTCAGTCCCTCCAGGGACTGGGCAGAAAACCAATCACTTCGGCATTGGAAGAAATTAATTGTGTGAATCTATTAGGGGTGTGCAATCCCCTCCCCCTTTTGTATTTTTTTATATTTTTAAATATTATATTGTTAATTCAATGGGAATGAAATTTTCACAGGTTATATCTGTCACCTAAGTGGCCTTCCACGCCAAGTTTCAAACATGGTGGAACATGCTCCCCATTGAGATTTACTTCAATCCCACAGGGCCTGCAAGCCAGAGCTATTCCACCAGGCCTTTGGCTAAGGCAACGGACGTCCATATATGGCCTCCCTGAGGCGGTTGTCACTCTGTTAACAACTACTGGCTGTTGCCAGGAACCTCCCACAACCAGGGAATTTTTTGTTGTTGTTATTAGCTGTGACCACCATTTTAATATTTATGAAGATGCTTTAAATTTTAATGTTATTTTATTAACAAAATGATGTTGTTACCTGCCCTGAGCCCACTTCTGGGAAGGGTGGGCTATAAATGTGAAGAAATAAAATAAAAATAAAATACTTGTAGAGCACATAAAGGTACATATTTGGCAGAGAGAGAGAGAGAGAGAGAGAGAGAGAGAGAGAGAGAGAGAGAGAGAAAAAGAGAGAAAGAGAGAGAGAGAGAGAGAGAAAAGGAAAGCAACTTTACAGAGTGAGCACAGAAAGATATTTGGAACCCCAAAGGCAAGTAGAGATACCCAGCAGGCACAGCAGTTTGCAGGTGGTATCCCAAGGAAGGCAGACAGCATGGCAGAATCGGCAGAGTGGCTTGAAGCCAAAACTGTGGTTCTCTTGAGTTGCCTGTCTGTAAATCCACAATGTGATGTCATCTCCATGGGAGAAGATATTGCAGAAGTATAGGGGGGGAAAGCCCGTCAGGTAAGGTTGTGCACTGACCAGAGAAAATTGTTCTGCTCAGTAAAGTGTGGTTAGAAGGAAGGCAGTTGTGCTAGCAGCTCTGGTGGCAACTCTACCACCCAAATGGAGGGCACAACTTTGGGGAGAGGGAGAAAAAAGCTGCAGGAAATCCCTACAGCAGCAGATAAGGGCACTGACATGCAGTGTCGTCGTCACCCCCATCCCCCCCAGATTCCTATGAGCCTGGTCCTGACATACATGGCAATGGAATGGGGGGAAAGAGAAGAATTTGGGAGAAAGGAGGAGGATCCAACCTCCACTCCTAGCAGCAGAATCAGTAGCATTTCTTGGCTGCTCTTGGACCTCTGAAAAGCAAGCTATGTGGGCCCGTGGCATCAGGACATCAGAGTTAATCTCCACCCTCTCTCCACGTGGTGACATGAACCTCTCAGCTTTTTGTTGTTAGTTTTCATCTGCCTCTCAGTTTATGTGTGTTACTGATTGGAGCACACAGATCATTCAGAAGGTGACTGTCTGGTTCCAGGGAGAAAAAACATAGAGTTTCTTTCTTTCTTCCCCAACCTGCAACCCATTGGCTTAGATTTACAGCTCTGCTTTGCAAGCCAACTGTTGCAAAACAAATGTTTGCCTCTGTGGCTTTTCTGCACCTGCCTCCGGGGCAGCTTTAACTGCTACTAGCCACTAAAAGGGAGAGAAGGGTAGGAAAAAACATCACTCCAGCTAAATAGCCATTGCAAAGCACTTCAGGCAAACGAGCAACCGCTTATATAGAATCAAGGAAGCCTTCCCAAGGCCAACAGTAATGGTGGAAATACTGTGGAAAGAAGCACCTGCCAGGAAACGTCTCTTCTATTGCTGCAATGATCGGAAAGGTTCCCTGTCAGTTCTCCCTCTCTTGCTTCCCATGAGCCTAAACCTGTTTAAACCAGTCATCAGATGTTAGAATAATGAAGAGAAATAATTTTAGTTTTCTAAAAAAATTGCATAATAATAACCACAATAATGAATTTTAACTTTTTTTAAAAAAATGAATGTGTATTCCTAGAATCTACCCTTAATCTTGATTGGATCAGTAGGTTGCCATAGTATGGAAATGAATTTCTTCATTAATTCATGGCTGGAAGTGATTTAGTCAAAAGTGTCTGAATGTAAAGGGTTTGCATTCTCACTTTAACTATCTGATACCATTGCAGTCTAGCCACTGTTATATAGGGACACGGATACAGAGAAATTATATCCTTTCCAATCAAGTGGTGGGATTGATTAGATCTTGGGTCAGGGTCTTTTGAGTTGTGGTCCGACTCCTACAGAGTCAACTATCTTCTCAGACCTGAGCTTGTTAGGCCATGTATGTATGATACAATTTTCTTAATTTTGCTTTTAAAGTGTAGCTGCAACAAACCGGACCACGGTGTATGTAACTAAGTAAAACACTAAACCACCATGTATAATTTTACATTTTTTCCTGTTTTTATATTATGCTAAGTGTGAATTTTTAAAGTATTTTTAGAATGATTCATTAACAAAAATACAACTTAAGCATTAACCATGAAGCTCAACAGTACATTCAGAATGATATCACTTCTGTAGAAATATTTACAGCCAATAATGAGGTCTTATCTTAGGCACAAGGATCTAATCTAATATACTAATTGCAAAAACAACTAAGACAAACAACGGCATTCTAGTAATCATTCCCTTTGCGTATTCCTCATTAGGTTTGTCTGTTGTTGTTGATTCGTCACAATCTTGAGGTAAAGAAGAGGAGGAGGAGGAGGAGGAGGAGGAGGAGGA
>NW_015163712.1:21638-43206 GCF_001447785.1 Gekko japonicus | reverse complement strand
ATGTATATATATATATGTATATATATATGTATATATATATATATGTATATATATAAAAATATGCAATTGTACTCTCAGTGGCTATATACATTGAATTATATTCCACATATTGATTTGATGAAGAATTAAAGAAAGTTATTGATGAAAAAGTAGAATCATAGACTCATATAGTTGGAGGGGACCTCCAGGTTCATCTGGACCAACACTCTGCGCAATGCAGGAAATACACAAATACCTCCCCCTCCACCCCCGCAGTGATTGCTGTTCCATGCCCAGAAGATGACAAAAAGCTCCAGGGTCTCCAGCCAAACTGGCCTGGAGAAAAATTGCTTCCTGACACCAAAGTGGTGATCAGCATTTCCCAGGGCAGGTAAGAAAGTACTGTTCATTAGAAATGACATTGAATTTGAGATTATTCCCCTACCCCCATTTTCCTGTTTGGAAGGCAAGGTGGCAACTGCTGCCTCACATCATAAAGCTGAATACGATTAATTCACAGTCAGCACTGTGGATCCATGTTTTCTTTTGCTTTGTTTTTTAAGAGCAAAACCCACAGCTGGGAGTACTGGAAAAGCCCAGGAACAAGCTCTTTGGATATTCCCTTCAGCAATTCCCATCAGCATGCTGAATACATGTTTATGGCTGTTTCCGGACACATACCAATATGCCACATGCCACTAAAAGACCCTAACACTGTGCATTCCTTTTTGAGCGCTGCCTATATATAACACCATTGTTTTCTGAAGCTTTAAGTGCCCTTTTAAACTGTAAAGTCATCATAAGCAGGTCCATAGGGGCCAGTTGCCCAGCTGTGACCATAAAACAACGTGTTTAGGAATAAAAGCTCAATTGAGGACATTTTCCCTGCTAAATACATTTAACACTGAGGTAAGAGGCAGCGTGGCTACGATGAACCCAAAGCCCTGTTTCAGAAAACGTAACGGAGGTACACATCAGATGTGATATGATGTGATGTGTCAGATGTGTTGTGATTGGCTCACCAGACAGTTTCCTTTCTTACTTTCAAACATGCATGAAGGGAGGGGACTCTGATCAAATGTGAAGCTTTCGGTGTTTGTTTTTATACTAGACGGAAAAAAATACTGGAAGATCTGATCACAGATCTACTTCATCATGTGCAGCTTGGCCCTTGGTGTGCATTTCAATGAATTTCAGAGTGCTGACCTTGGTCTTCCTGTCATCTTACAATGGCTGTAATACAAAAGCATTCCTAAAATTATTTTGCTCCAATATGCCAGTGGCTCCTACTGCCTGTCACTATGAAGCATCTTCCCACTCTATACCCACTCTCATATATAAACAAGACGACCAAGAAATGCAGATCTCGCCGCCAGGGGGAGAGTACATGCCAGAATTGTGCAGTTTTCGCTGAAAAATGCCCTACTGGCAACCGTTAAATGTCGAAACCCGGGTGGGTGGGTGTAAGCTTGAACGCCTCCACTGAATTCAATTGCTGTAGAATCACAGAAAGAGAGAGGTGGTTTCTAAGGAAACCAGAACCCAAACCATTTCGGGCATCATAGGACAAAGCCAGTACCAGGAACAAATTAGAAGGCAGTGCATCTCACCGAACGCAGCTGCGACATGCTGCCTGCACGAAGCTCCACTTAATAAGAAGGGAGCCACGTTCTGCACAACTGGAATCTGCTGAACATAGCTGTCCCCAAAGGGGGTGGGAGGGTGGGGAATGGCTCTCTAAGGAAAGGTGAAAATGTGAAACATAATCACAACCTTCTTACTAAGTCATGTTCTGAGAAATTGTTCATCCCGTGCTATTGCTGGCAAGTGTGCTTTTCCATTGACTTTTGGGACTGTATCCAATACCACACCTTGATATCATGTAGGCTAGCAGAGGAACAACAAGCCTCCTAATGACAGAGGACGTGTCCCTTATTGCTAGGGAAAGGGCACCAACCACCTCATTACCATGACTGCTATCATTACTTCTTATTTCTACCACACCTACAGTGAGGCACTTTACAAGAGAAACAAAGGGCCTGCCACAATTGGAGGCAAAAATACCACTTCCAGTTACAAGGGTTAGACTTCCAGCACCTTTTCCTGGCATTACTGTCTGGGGAACAGTTGGTAAGCTATGAAGTTCCTTTGTGTGTTTTTAACACCCACCAACCACTACTGGGATTTGTCAATGCTATACAAGAACAGCCCTCCTAGGCCTGGCCAAGCTTGGACTATTAGGCTTGGACTAACTTTTGGTCTTACTCACTAGAAAAAGCAATTATGCTTGGATTGGTTAAGTGGCAAAAGGAAACTGGGCCACCAAAGAACACAGTGGCTAGATGCCATAAAAGTCGAGACCAGCCTGAGCATGGAATTACTCAAAGAAACAGTACAAGACTGGAAAATGTAGAGAGAGCTGGCCCATTGAATCGCCAAGAGTCGGACACAAGACTGAATGGCTAACAACATTTGGTCCTAGACCTACAGTTCCCAGTGTGTATCTGGTACCAGCCACTATGGCCACTGTATCCCAACCATTCTCAGTCTTTTTTTTTTTGCTCCCCGATGGGGAATTTTTTATTGCATTTTTATTAAAACTACAAACTATAACAGAAATAAGGAAGGGGACTACATTTAAAGGGATAAAGAAAAGATACCCACTACTGACTAAAAACCCAAGAGAGGAGATCTTCTAATCAGCTTAAATACAAATCTAGTCTTAATCATATTAATCTCATTACAAACTGAGTCACATAGTCTGTTAACTTTTCCCACATCTTAAATTTAACTGATATCAGGAAATACCCCAAAGCATCTCAATTCAAAATTTTTCAAAGGCACAATTCAGAGTCCTTCAGCCTTCACTTCTTCTTGTCCAGTCTCTTCTGCAACTTATAAGGACTTTTAGGAGCTGCTTCCCCTTTCTCAGACAGAGAGTCCTCTCCAGAAGAACCTCTTTATATTTTTTTCTCCGCTGTCTTATTTCAAATGGAATATCCTTCAGTACTCTGATGACACTCTCCCCAGCTCTCAGGGGTGCTCCAGATACTGCTTTCAGGATTGTATCCCTTACATGCTTCTTTGAGAATCTTACGACAATTTCCCCAGGCAGATTATTTTTCTTTATGTATCCTGAATATGACCTGTAGGCCACATCCATTTCGCCTTCATCTCTGTCACTGGGGCCAGTATTTCACTCATCACTTCCTTCAGATTCTCTCCCTTAGTCTCTTGCATGTCCTGAAAGCAAAGGATCGTATTAGCCTTTTCCATTTGTAATTGTAGCCACTGCTCTTCTGTAGAAACTTGCTTCTTTTCCAGTTTTTGTACTTTTTTCTTCACCTTTTGGGTAGTGGCGTCCACTTCTTTCACCTTCTCATTTGTTTGATTCATCATTTTCAGAGTCTCGCTTATCTGATTTTGTTGAGTGGTGATACACTGGGTCATTGATGTCATCTGCTCTTTGAGATTATTCATTTGGTCCAGCAAGTGGCACATGGAGTCTGCCAAAGTCTTTGCCAGCTCGTTGACTCCCTCCAGTTTTGGGCTCTCAGTTACTTTCAATTTCAGATGCTTCTCTTTCTCCATCCTCTTCCCCGCCATCTTTTTCTCTTTATTTACTTTCGCAAACTTTTTGAAAGTTTCTGAATATGCTCCTTAACACTCGCACTCGCCTTGGTAAGTACTCCTTAGCAATTTTAACCTTTTATGCTTCTGCTCCCCCCCTCAATCCTCTAAAGTCTATGCATTTGGGAGACGTCCCTCCCCCGCTCGCCTTATCTTCTGTTCCGTGGGGTGGGGGTGGGGAACATATTTTCTTTTTAATCAGTGCTTAATGACTCACGTTCATAATCGGTCCACAGGCCTCGTTTACACTCCATTTCACGTTCGATCTCCTGCGCTTGCCCCGGACAGCGTCCCTTAGTCCATTCGGTCTCTCAGCACGAAGAACCATCAGAGCGGAGAGGTGCCTCAATTCTCCGGCATTATGCCGTCAAAGAGGCAACCTCTCAAACACTCAATGGCTAGGGTCCCTTCAGCTGGGTCCCTGGGGGAGTAGTGAGCCTGCACACCCCCTCCTTCGGCTGCAACGCAGTTTCACCCCCGGGAGGTCCAGGAGGTGAGTCTGCTAGCGTGCCGCCATCAACCAGACCATTCTCAGTCTTCTGCTTCTAGTCTCCATCCCTGGATTCCTTTGCCTCATTAGGTTTGATCTTGTGGGCAGCTTTGGGCCTGTGCTTCCTAGGAAGCAACACTACAAAGACTATAAGTTTGCCTCATATTGTTTTCAGTTTTCTGAACTTTTTAACAGAATTTCGGGGGGGGGGGTAGAGTAAAAAGCTTGGAAGTACATATGGGTAGCTTTCTTTCTTTCACAGCTTAGGCCAGCCCACCACCCACCTCCAATAGCCTGCCACTCCCCCCACAAGCTGGGGCATGTTCCTCTGAGCCCCCACAAAGGGGGGGGGGACCCAGGGACTGATGGCAGTGGACTCTTCTCCCTCCCAGGGGGCAAGGCAAGGGAGGAAGGCTGGGCCAGCCACTGCACTCTAAGGTCTGAACTGCTGAGAAAGAGGGAGCAAGTGAAGCCAGGTGTGGCAGAGCTGGTAGCCACCTGCTTATCCTTCCTACCTCCTCCACATTGGGAAGGCTGGGAATGTGAGCAGGGTGACCTGGGCACTGGCATTGGGGGGAGGTGGGTACTTACTGCAGGGCGAGGGGCTGTGCAACCCAAAAGCACCAGCATTGCATGTGAGTGATGATCTAGCAATAAGTCTCAAACTCTGTAGAATTTCTGTGTAAGTGCTAGAGCATTGCCCCGGTGTGATGTTTCTGGCGTTTCCAGGTTGTGCCAAAAGTGACACCATTATGGGCAATGAAGATTGCCACCCACTGTTATGCCACCTTGAGAGCCAGTTTGGTGTAGTGGTTAAAGTGCGCGGACTCTAATTTGGGAGAACTGGGTTTGACTCCCCACTCCTCCACTTGCACCTGCTGATGTGACCTTGGGTCAGTCACAAGCTCTGGCACAGCTGTCCTTGAAAAAGAGCAGTTTGTGTCAGAGTTCCCTCAGCCCCACCCACCTCACAGGGTGTCTGTTGTGGGGAGGGGAAGGGAAAGGAGTTTGTAAGCCGCTCTGAGACACCTTTGGGTAGTGAAGGGCGGGGTATAAATCCAATCTCTTCTTCTTCTTCTTGTTTCTGCCTGCTGACCAGATTAACATGGACAGGCATTTGGCAACAATTACCAGAAGTCTGCCCACCATTAGTGGGCACCTGGTAAGCTTAATCGGGGCCAGGACACCACTCAAGGCTGCCCCCACCATCCAGTGCCCTAGGCAATGGACTAGGTCCATCTAGGGGGCAGCCAACCCTGCACCTACACCGCCAGCACAAAAAAGGGGGGAAGGAGTGATGAGGACTAGGGATGGGCACAGGCTGATAAATGAACCCCCAGTTCATGTGCAAACCAAGCCGGTTCATGATTCATGAACCAGGGGTTCAGGAGAACATGTCTCCCACGATCCTCCACACGAACCTCCATGTTTTTCCATGAAGATTTGTGGGAGGGTTTGTCTGGACTCCAAAGGCATTCAAATACCTTCAGATCTTACTTCTGGATCCAGCAGCCCAACCAAAAGTGAACTCTGAAGGCATTTAACCTCCAGGTTGGGCCAGCCCGACTGAGTTCCAAGAGTGAGCTCAGTCAGGCTGGCCCAACCCAGAGGTGGGCTCCAAAGGCATTTAAATGCTTTCGGGGCTCACTTCTGGATGAGGCTGCAGCTCCAGTGATCTCTGAAGGCATTTAAATGCCTTCGGAACCCACTTCTGGGTTGTTCTGCAACCACGCCCCCAACCGGAAGTGAGCTCTGAAGGCATTTAAATGCCTTCGGAGCTCACTTCTGGGTGGGGATGCAGCTCCATGAACTTCCTGAAGCACAAATCAGTTTGTGCAATGGAGAAGTTTGTGGAGGTTTGTAGTTTGGGGTTCGTGAAAGCCCTAAACCATGAACCTTTACGAACCTCCATTTTTCCCAGTTCATGCCCACCCCTAATGAGGACACACTGGAGACGACGCCTTGCATTCTCCTGAGCATACTGAAAACACCATTTCTTATTGAATCCATGGGAATTGAATAGGATTGAATCTCCTATGCCTCTTAGAATCAAGAACCAAAGGAAACTACAAGTCCCACATACCATAGCAAGAAATGATGCTCTTGGAATGTTCGGAAGTGTCCGGACCTTTCAAGATGAAATCTCCAAGCCTTCCCTCCCTCTTTGAAAGTATAAGCTTGTTCTGGCTGGCTGATATCAGCAGTAACAAATATATTGTGAGTGAGGCTCACACACTGGAGGGGTGTTAGGTTTGATTTTTAACAGGCTGTCGGGTTCCTATTCCAAACCCTATTTCCAAACTTTGTGATTGTCTTTAGGTGTCATTAGGGAGCCCCAGAGACATGTAGAATGATGCAGATTCTGTAGCAATGAGGAGACATCGCATCACCCTCCTGAGTAGAATGGAAAGGAAGAGCCAGAAACTGGCATCAGCATGCGGTTTCTCTTTTTAACTGAAATGGTATTTCCTCTTATGCTTAAAAAATGTTTTCATCATTGTTCTCTGCTAAGTAAAACTGGAGGCTTTGTTACTCTTGCAGTCCAGAGAAAAAGAGATAAGAGTATTCCTCCCCCTCCACCCACCACAGCTCTCCCTTCACCAGTTGGCTGTGTAACACTCAAACAAGCCTTTGATTATGCTCAAAGTTGTAGGATATCCCCCTCTGATTTTAATTTAAACACTTTCTCTTCTGTTGCTTGTCCATACAATATCACTTTCCTCACCAAACAGCTTTCCAACATTTTTTTTTAATCATAAAATGCCTGCACTGCTTCAATACTTCTTCTCCTCCCTCTTCTTCCAGTTATGCAGACTCCAGCCACACACACAGTCATCTGGACACCTGCTCTGCTTGCTGACGGCACCCTTCATCTGAGAGAGGTTCACCATTCCTGCCAAGAGGATAAGGAGAAACGGGAGACAAGAGGCACTTAGAATTCCCACCTTTGTTGGGCAAACACACCAATCGCCCCTTCATCTCCTCTTCCAAAAGCAGACCCCTTTCTTGAATTGTCCCTGCATCTCTCTGTCCAGGAGCAGAGACAAAAGAGCAGCAGTGAGCATGAGAGAGGGTGGGGGAAGCAAATGTACTTGTTTGTGTCCTATGAATTAGTCTAGGTATTGTGTCTCTTTTAGGGGGATTCCATAGGGGTATACTGCAGCTATCTTGCCCAGAGCCCCCAAACCCCAAGACAGAGCTGATGTTATCTGTGGGCTGATACAGATTATTGCCATGCTTATGGCAACCTCTCATGAGGTCTGGTTATCTCCTTAAGGAAGAAAGGCAAGGAAGTTTTTCTCAAAAAGCCATTCAAGTTCCTTCCTTCCTTCCTTCCTTCCTTCCTTCCTTCCTTCCTTCCTTCCTTCCTTCCTTCCACCATGGTTCTTCCTCGTCTTGCTATTACTGGTTTTCTTTCCATTGTTTTGTCACTGTAGCCTATCTCCTCATATTTACTAGCTGTCTTTTAGTGCTGGAGTTTTTACTGAGGCTTTGTTTTTTATATTCTAAGCCAGGGGTGTTGAATTCATTTGTTATGAGGACTGGATCTGACATAAATGAGACCTTGTTGGACCGGGCCAAGTGTGTCATAACATATAATGCCAGGTAGTGGAAATATAAACTTTATAAAGGACACAGAGGGTGCATTCAGATGGCTCTTTAGATCCATGTGAGGCACAGGTGCCTCATGGATTTAAATGTAATGTCTAGACATCAACATCTGGGAAACATTCGTCTTCTGTGAGCATCCCGTTTTGCTGCGCTTAGGAGCTATACTAAAAAGATACTACTTTAAATCTAGACTTTTCGTTTCCGATGGGCCACTCGCGGACTTTCCCCAGCGTGCAATTAAAAATGGTGCCCGTTCGGATGGTCTGACGTCAGACCATCCCGAATGGGTGCCATTTAAAAAAAATCTTGATTCTGCGCATGCGCAAATAACCAAGGACGCAATATCATGCCTATGTGCACGCGCAAACTTTTGTTTTTTTAAAAAAGCCACCACGCACGTGCCTCATTCAGTGGACACCATCTAGACAATCCACAGCAGAAGCAGCGCGCGGTAAGGCGATTCCCCAGGGGAATGTCTGGTCGTGCGAGGATGGATTTAAAAGATCGGGATCAAATTCGACCCAGCATAATGGTGGGATTAGCTATCCGTCTGAATGCACCCACACAAACACAATTAAAGATTTTTTTAAACTTTAAATAAAACATGCTTAAAACACTAGCACTCTTGCAATATTTTGTCTATTTAACAGTCTCTGATAACTGACACCTCTTGCTATGAATCATTGCATCAAAATTTCTGTGCTGTAGCAATCTTGAGTTTGCTATTCATGTGTGTATCTCTAAGAAGCTAACCTACTTTTGATTTATTGACTACAACTTCCTACAAAGGAAATGTGCCGGGTGAACTTGGTCTGGACACACACTCTCAGCCTAATCTACCTCACTGGCTTGTTGGTATTACCTTGAACAAAACTTTGTTGGTCTTAAAGGTGCCTGGTATTTCTGCCATGTGATTGAAGCAGTTCAGCAAAGCAAACTCTCCCTCGTTCCCTCCCTCCCTGCCTCCCTTCAGGGAGGAGCCTCAGCCAGTGGAAGGAAAGAAAGGCTTCCCTTTGTCTCCTGTATACAATTGAGGCAGCCTGGCCAGGAAGTGAGCTCTGGCTGGTTCCCTCCCTCCCCCTGGAAGGAGGGGAAGGAGCCTCAGCAGTGCTTTACCAGACTCTCACACAGGTGAGGCTTAACTATCTAGCTCTCCTGGGCAACTGAGAGTCTGGTAAAGTAAGCTGTGATGTAGCAGCAGCAGCAGCAGAACTGGAAAAGGAAGCAGGAAACAGCCAGCCCCCGGGCTGCATGTTTGACACCCCTGTTCTAAGCAAAGCTAAGCATTATTGGAGATGATGGCTTATAAATGTAGCAAAAAAATTTAAATCCTACCCCACTGTACCTGGTGGCTGCCTATTCATGCTTAGGGCTATGCCCAATTTTTTTATTTGAATCTAGCTCATTTTGTTCATTAACAAATGTGCTCAGATTCTTTAACCTTGTTGTGGCATGTCTGGTCACTATATTTAAGTGATGTTGCTTCTGTTCAAAAACTCTGGGTGTGGGGAACGTTGTGGAAACCTCTGCCTCTTTTCTCCTACTCATCCTGCCTTCTTCCAGAAAGTGCAGGCACAGCATTTGCTATCTGAAATGCCTGATAAGCTGGAACACCTTAGGCTCTTAATGATTAGGGACAATGCTGTTCATAAAAAGCCAATGCTGTTCAGCATGAACATGATTTTGTGTCCTCAGTGCTAGGTATCAAAATAAGGTGGCAGCATGGTTTCAAACAGGAGCACAGTTTAATAAGTCCAGTTCTTTCTCTCTCTGGAGCTACAGTGAGTACAACTTCCTTTCTCCCTGTTCCTGCCCACACCAAGTCCTGGAGTGGACTCAGGCAGTCTAAAACACTGGCCTGGATTGAAGGAACAGAGTTTTCACAAAACCACATGTGTGAAGTGATGTAGTTGGACAGCATGCCTTTCAGGAATGTATCTGCTGAGTCACTCTATTAACTTCTGCTTTCAGAGGGTGTATATTGTGATTTGGATTTTGTAGATGTGCCACCAATTCCATTGCCCAGCTGTCTCCCTTCCTGTCCTGGTGGAGGTGGTCTTGGAAGTGGTGTTGAGAATCCCTAGGATAATTGTTTCGGGGGACATCAACAGCCCTGCTCAGGCTACCTTGTCAGGAGCAGTTCAGGATTTCATGGTCTCTCTGAAGGAATGGACTCACCAACCCCCATTCCTTTGGGTCCCCGGGAAGTCAGAAAACCCAAGGCTGTCCCTAGTCTCCACTTGGCAATAATATCCCTTCCCCTCACACCTGGGAGGGGGTTACCAAAAACAAACTATGTAGAAACTGCTGCCATCAGCAACTATGAGAGTATCTCCTGATAGACAGAATTACACATTTAGAATTCTGGATCTGCATAACTATTTATTTATTTATTTATTACTTCAATTTATACCCCACCCTCCCCACGAGCAGATCTGCCTAGGCACTATGGCTCTTGTTTCACTTACAAGCTAGCATGGAAATAAGGTGTCACAATGCCACAATTCTGAGCTATCATGCTCCAAGGATGGGTAACACTTGCTCTCCCTGTTGCTGTACTTCAGATAAAAAGACCAAATAGGTGTGGCGTATTTAAAGAGATCAGATTCAGAGGATTCAAAATATAAGAACGCTAATTAAATGAATAAAAATAATACACATGGTCTATTCATGCAACAGGCTGAGCAATGATACAAAGAAAAGGTGAAAACACATAACCCCCTTTCCCGACACTAAGTACTTATCCTGAATGGTGTTTAACTAAGACAGGCTAGCATTACTTAGAATTCCAATAGTTTAAAATTCAGCGTTACCTAGTTTTCATAGCTGGGACATCTCCCCATTGTCCCTTGTGGTGTGAACAAGAAGAAGCCCTTAGGTAAAGATTTAGCTCTGCATGGCTTGGGCCTCCCTCATCAGAAGTTGTAAGATAAGAGACAGCTTCTTCCCCGTGTTCTGGGGATTTATGATCTCCCCTTAGAAAGTCTGTCCTCACCTGCAGTCATTCTGATCTTCCTTCCAGAAAGAGGAAAACTTTGAAGCCAGTTGTCTCTCTCTCTCTGTGCCCCTTTAACATGTGACAATCAAGTAAGAAGTATTATAAACCATTGTCCTACTTTGGCCAGAGTCATTAGCATATGTAAGAACTTAAGTATTCTATGCTTGGGCTTGATGGCCCTCTCCTTCCTATCAGCTCTGAATTTGCACCTGGGTTCCAATTCATAAATGGAGTGTGGTCCCAAAGGCTGAAATATTAGAGTGAATTCTAGGGTGGTGGGCATTTCTCCATTCTCCATGACAAGCATGGGTGTATCACAAATAATAACTGGTCCTATACACTGTGAGGGTCACACCTTTGATCTGTTTGTTGTTGCTCCTCTGGGCAGGAAGAAGTTGACCTGAAGGTGAGGGGGGGGGCTTTAGACAGTCCTCTTGTCAGGAACAGATCATTACTAGCTGGGGTTTAGACTTGGGTTCAGGCTTGGGATTGGGAGGCACCATTCTGCAGCAGTTTCACGCCTATCTAAAAGGCAGGTTTCAGACAATGCTGCTGGGGAACTGCTGCTCAGCCAGTTAGCTCTTAGACTATGGGGTCCCACAAGGTTCCAGCTTGTACCCCATGGTCTTTAACATTTTACATGAAACTACTGGAGGAGGTCATTCAGAGATTTGGGCTGGGTTGTCACCAATATATGGATAACATTCAACTTGTATTTCCAGCAGATTCAAGAGAAGCTGTGGAAACCATGAACCTGTAGGCAGTCTGGGGATGGATGAAAGCTAATAAATAGAAATATAATCCTGACAAAAATGGAGGTGCTACTGGAGAGCAGGAAGATTGCCCCAGGAATTGAGGTGTCTCCTGTTGTGGATAGGATTGCACTCTCCCAAAGGGGGTGAATGCAGGCTTCCTGTTCAATATGTAGGTGGCAGGGGTACCTTTTCCTGGAGGAAAAAGATCTTGCCAGTGTGGTACATTCTCTGGTTCTATCTAGATTAGACTACTGCAATATGCTCTACAGGGACTGCCCTTTTCAGAAGCTTCAGCTGGTGCAGAAGGCTGCACCCAGAATGCTGACTCGAGTGTGTAGTAGGAACCATATAACTCCAATCTTGTTCCACTTACACAGGCTCCCAATCAGCTTCTGGGCCCAGTTCAAGATGCCGATAATGACCTTTAAAATCCCTATACAGCTTGGGACCAGTATACCTTTAGGACTACCTACTCCCATTTGAATGTATCCCAGTCAGTAAGATCATCTTCATGGGCCCTTCCTTGGGAGCCCTCACAATCTGAGGTCAGATGTCTGGCAATCTAAGAAAAGGTCTTCTCAGTTGCGGCAGCAAAATCATGAAATTCATTCCCCAGGGACATTTGTCTGTCCCCCTCAATCATCTTCCACCACCAGGTGAAGATTTAACTATCTAATCTGGTGTTCCCTCACTGCCCCTCCTTACTGTTTTATGTGTTTTAATTGTTTATGTGTTTTGTTTAATTGTTGTTTTTAATTGATGCTATAATATGGATTTTTAAAAGCATGTTTTAATGGTATTGTTTTCAGCCTTGGAACCCCAGCTTGGGTGGAAAGATGGCATATTTTTTCCTAAATAAATAATAAACCTCTCCAGTGGCCCTCCCCAAGAAGTGGAAAAGATGGCATGGGAAAATGGAAACTGAAAACAGAGCTCAGCCTAAGATATTGTGGTGCTGTCAGAAAAAGGGCCACATATGAGCTTGCTGATTCAGATCTGAAGGTCAGTAGGAATTTCATTTAGATTAGTTTGCTTTTCTAAGGTTAACAAACAGGAAGAGATTGTATCAGGTTTTTATGAGTTATGGCCTGACGCCATACCCCCTTGTCCTTGTGGTGCACAGAACATTTGATTTATTCAAGCAAAACAGATGTTGACATTTTACATGCCACTTGTCAGGTCATTTTCACTGTTTACAAGAGCATGCAAAATACAGTATTCGTTCATGGTTATCCCATGGGCAGTTCACCATTATCAAGCATTTACTTCAGGCTCAGAAGATACTATGGGGGAGAGCTCGCACACTGTAGGGGTGCATAGAGTGGGCTATGAGTGAAGAAGGCCATGACTTAATTTTCATGTGCGTCATGGATTCACTAGGTGGCCTTAGGGCTAAATTAGACAAGATGAGGAGATGCCCACCAGTTCACAGATAAAGCGCGGGGGGGGAAAGGTGGTAGGGTTGTCTATTTTTAAAGAAAATATAGGGCACAGTCAAGGAGAGATACCACATTCTCCTTCCTGTACCTAAACTTGCTGCACGCTGTTGCTTTCTGCATTTTCCTACCAGTCCAGTTCCACTACTTGAATAAGTCAGGCTGGAAGAAAAGTGCTGAAAGCAACAAAGCACACTGGAGATCCGGTTTTAGCTCCCCTCAGCTATGTACCCCATTGTCATCAGCAAAATGTGCCCCCTATCTCTAGTTTTAGTTGTGTGATGTATTCAATAGATGCCATTGTAATACATGACTATATGTGAAACACCTAATTGAAGTTCCATGTCAAGCTTCATCCTGGGCTAGGATCCTAATCCCTCCAATCCTATTGGTAGCCCAGGAAGAAACAGCCAATCAAGCAACAGTAGGCTCCCTGAGCGGGAACGTCTGTGATTGGTCTTTATGTAGACAACCTCATTGGTTGGTATTTGTACAGTAGGCGTGGCTACATTAGCCAGGAGAGTTTAAAAGCAGAACAGCTTCAATGCAAAAGCTGTTCTGGCTATCAGATGTTGATCCGTGTTGGAGTTGTGTTACGAGTTGTTGAATAAAGCTGATCTTTGCTGAATCACTCTCCGACTACTTTGTTAAGTGAGCGACTTAACAAGTTGAGAATGGATATGCATGAATGAATGGATATGTGAATAGATATACATCCAGCCCCCACACCCTTGATATCAGGCACAAGAGCGAGTCATTTTTCTCTCAACTCCAGTATCTTATCTGTAAAAGAGGGATGATAAAATAATACTGGACCACAAGAACTCTGTAAGAATAGACGCAAAGCACTTTGAGCATTTGAAATGCTCCATATAAAGGCTTATTACCAACATCCTCATGGCCAACATGACTAAAGCAAGAGCACCAGACCTTCAGCTGTACTGCCACTCAACTAATATGAAATGGCCCAAGAAATGTTGGACCTTGGGGCTCAAGCCTTCCCTTCCTTTCAGGCACTCCCAGATTCCTACCCTCACATCCTCTTTCTCAGCAAACCACAGTCAGCAACTTCATGCAATCCTGATTTTGCCAAAAGAAACAGGAAGAGTGGGAAGGACTGCTGCAGGGAGGGGAAGGAGTTGCTCGCAGCACATCCCCAAGACTCCAAACCAGAATTTGCTGAGATGCCCTTTTAAATGAGTAGGATGAAACAAATGAGAATTTGCAGAGAAACAAAGGACAATACTTCTCTATAAAATGCCTGCTGAGGTATATAACTACAGCTTTACAGAAAACCATAGCTTAGAGGCCTGCATGCATGTCATTGTATTCTTGCAAACGAACTTGAAATGTCATTTGCACTAAAGCACTTCATGCCCTGACTAATTCACAGCTGCTTTAAGGCAACATTAAACTGCCAGACTGCTGCAGAGAAGACCCTCATTATCAAAGAGAATTTGGGTTGTAATTCTGCGAAATGCCTGAACCCACTGTGTGTTTCTGTTGGTGCTGAACTGCACATGTGAATTTGTGCATCTCAGGAACTAAATTCTAGACAGAGTATTGGACCCAGGAGGATAAAGTTTTGGCAGACTCCTAGCTTTACATCTCAGCTAGGTGGTTATATATCTCCTGGTGTGCCATTTTCCAAGGACAGGACAGAAGCTGACAGAAACTATAGGCTTTATAGCATTCTTTCTCCCACAAGTGTTTTTGGGAGATTCATACTGCTTCCAGATGATTTGGTGAAATGGAATATCCACGGATTTCAGCCAAGATGGTCAAACAAAGCATCTGCACATGAGTCCCCCCAAATATTCTGCCACTAAATTATCAAGGGTGAATAAAAGGGTATGAAGTATACCTTAGTGCTTGGTGCCATTGGATACCTTCGGAGTTAGAACTGGAACCTTTTGTAACAGGCCATTAAGGATATATGGTATGCTCCTGAGAAATGTCTCTAGGCTTATCAAAACCTTTTCAGCATCTCTTGAAAGTCTACCAAGGCTTTCTCAGAGTAGGAAGATCCAAATTTTCCTCAACATTTCACTTTTTAAAATTTGGTGGCAATTGGGGACACAGGGACACCCCACTTCTTGATGAAATTTATCTTTTCTGCCCCAACAGAAGTTTCCAAATTTGCCTCAAAAATTTAATCAGGCATGATTCAGTGGCAATTCTAGAGGATATTCATTTTTTAAATCTGGCTCAGTGGTTGATTCCATCAGTAAGAGTTGCCTATTATGGACTGAAAATATTCCAAAGGGCCATACAGCTATCCCTGAATATCTCCACACTATTGTACTATCATTTAGTCATTTAGTTATAATGACCAAAGTGCTTTGCAGTGTTTGGTTCTGCTAATCCTCACAACTGCCTGCTAATCTTCCTGTCAGGAGATCAAAGAACAAATGCATAAATCTAAATGGTCCTTTCTCATAGTTTGAAACTGGTAGGCAATCCCCAGGATGGGAAGGGGGGGGAATTGCCTTAAATCCCAAAATTAAGGAATGAGAGTCAATATTCTGTTCATCTAGGAAGCTGCTATTAGGAGTGACCAGTCACTCAAGCTCCATCCTGTTAAATGAGATGAGGGGATCATCCTTCAGGAATCCAATCTAGGGAAGCACAGAACCAAAATATTTCTATTGCAAAGCAACCCAATCTGTTAAATGCATTGCTGCATACATTGGTCCTAGAGGAGAGTTGCTTCTGGAATTTCTGACAGACCTTGTTCTGTTTCCTTTGGTGAGCACCAGTCTTGCACAGCCTGTTTGTGGATAGGCCTGACCTCCCCTTTGGTTTTGCTGCTCTCACCTGACTTCTTAGTTGGAGGGAGGAGTCCTTTTAATGCCAATATGCCTGCTGTTCTTTGTCTTCCAATGTGCAAAGAAAGGTCAGTGTAGGCACCATCTTTCTGGGTAGAGCGAGTCAGTAAAAGCAGGGAAATGACTGTCCTGACAACTCATGAAGGTCCCTTTTTCTTTCCATGCTTCCTGTCTCAGGTAAATGGTTATCACTTTGGGCTTAATGGCATGTTTTCCTAGAACACAGCTGTTCTGTTCTCACTGCTGCTCCCGTACAGGTTATTTTCTTTCCACACAGGAAGGCAAGGCTTCTCAGGGAAGTGAAGAGGCAGGTGTCCGAGAGATTAGAAAGCATCAAAAGAGAGGAAAAGAAATAATGCATTCAAGAAATAATGGCTTGAAATGGAGAGTGGCGACTAGCAAGGACCGATCTTCCATGGCAGATGCCTCTTAAACCTTGGGTCCATCTTCCAATCCAAAGTGTTGGGATTTCCATATCCTGAGCACTGTCCATATCCTGAGCACTGGCAGAGAAGAGGAATGTATGATCAAAGGGCCTACTTACGTGACAGGCTGTATTTACTCACCCCCATAATATTGAATAATCGCCATGAAGCTCTTATAGCCCTGGAATTGGGTAGGAGCAAAAGCTGCTCCCCGGCCTTTTCTTTGGGATCCCCTGCATGTGGGTAGGCACATTTTCAAGCTGCCCCTGGGTCTGTGTAGTAAACTCAAAGGGAGCTGTAATATAGAACAAGGAGGACTGGAAGTCATGTGGGAGAAAAAGGAAGGTTTGTGGGGAGGCAGTGGGCAAAAGTGGGCAAAAAAGGAGTGAGGTGCTCTTCTGCTGAGAGACCCGGTTCTCAGTCGTTTCTCATTAGCAGCCCAAGAAAATAATGCTTTAAGTTTGCTGCCTGGCTTATTTTATTGATTCACTCCTTGAGTGCTTTATAAAAAATGATTAGAGAAGTCTCAGGGTACATGAGTATCATTAATAATCAACATGGCCAACTAAAGCCAATGTGTTTTGGGAACTCTAATGAGACGTGAAGGAGATGGGAGGAGGTTGCCTCTCTGCTGCAGCAGGCTGTCTCCCGGCACTCCTTGGCCTGGGCTCCAGCTGCTCCGTTCCCTCTAAGCCGTGGAGTCTTGTGAGCAAAAATGCTACTTTGTGACCTACTGGCATTAAAGTCGTGAGCGAGCCATTTGGCTGCTGCATAAAATAGTTTGCTCTGGAGCCATCCTTCCTGAGCTAAGACAAAAACGTGTGAGCCGGAGGCTAAAAAACTGTGAGCTAGCTCACACTAACTCAGCTTAGAGGGAACACTGGCTCTAACCCCTGCCTCTGTATTTCCATTTCCAAGACCAGAACTGGAGTTGCAGATGCAGTCCTGCTCAATGTTCCCTCTAAGATGTGGGGTCTTTACTGCCACTGGCAGTAAAGTTGTGAGCAAGCTATTTGGCTGCTGCATAGATTAGTTTGCTCTGGAGCCATCCTTCCTGAGGTAAGACAAAAATGTGTGAGCTGGAAGCTAAAAGACTGTGAGCTAGCTCACACTAACTCAGCTTAGAGGGAACACTGGACTCCTGCTATCCTGCTGCCCTCTATCCTTGTCCAGCTGCCATCTCCTGTTATGTAGACAGATTCTTTGGGGCCACATGGTGCCCCAATATCAACCCTTACATTCCCTGGAATAAGCTGCTGCCCTTCCTCCTCCTTGTTTTTCCACACAAAGCTTCCTTCCATGCCTAGCTCCAAGGAGTGGTCTCACCAGGCCTGTCGCCAGAAAAACTTATGGGGGGGGAGAATGAATACAGCGGTGGTGAACTCATCATCATTTACTTATTTTTCTATGAATGAGCTGTGATGTAGAGCAAAAGGGATTCTACAAAGAAGGTTAAATGATAATCCATGTTGTTTAAAACCAAATATCCCTATCTTCAAGAGGCCACCTACCTCATTTGGTAGTAGAGAGAGGGAGGAGGAGAAGGGGGGGATCCCACGCCCGCACTTGCTGAGGCGCTGAGCATCCAGGAAGCCGCTCCCGTGTGGCATGCACTGCACACCAGGTGCCTTGCCATTCATGAGGGGCTGACCCCTGAGGAAGCTGGCTCAGGCTCCCCCTTCCCCACTTACCTCAGTGAAGAAAGGCTCCATCACAGTGGTGGCCCATCCTCTCCAGGGGTGCTCATGTCCTTGTTCCGGCTGCGGCACGCACAACCCTAGGCCAGGCCTTGTCCTTCCACAGTGGCTGCACCAGTGCCTGCCTCCAGCCCACCTCCCCTGCTTCTCCCCCGTGCTCATGAGACTCCATGCCTCTTTGGGAAGCGGGGGGGGGGAGATGACAAAAAAGTCACAGCTGAGAAGGCAGGGCCCATTCCAGAGGGGGGTCGTCCTTGTCAGCCCCTTCGTGGCTATGGGCCTGGGTCCCACCTGTGAACATGACTAATCCATTGCCTAGGTGGAATGTCTGCAGAACACTGAAAGATACATGATGCAACTGGAAAAAAAAGATGAGCTGAAAGTTTCCCCCTTAACCTCTTAATTGGATTCACCTGTGTTGCCAGCTTCCCACATCCTTGTGATTTTGCCATCTTTGCTCCAATCCTTCACTATAGTCCTCTCACACTGTGTCCCTACCTGTTCAGACCAGTCCTCTCAGTTTCTGTGAAAATGTGGGCCAACTAACATTATCTCATTCACCCTTTGGCTGATTTGGTAGTGACCAAGCAGTGCCTGTCAGTTAGTGAGGCCATGAGCTTTGCAACAAACATGTTCAGTAGGTAAGCATACCATGTTCAACAGTCACTATCACTCATGGGACAAGCCTCAGATCACCGCACCACAGATCACCTCAGATCAAGCAGCTGCCAAACAACCTTGTGGCTCCACTGCAGCTGTGGTGAGGGAACTTCATTTCCTTCTGCCTTGCAGCCCCTTTTGTACTTGTGCAGTGGGTGAAATTGCTACTCCCTCAGGGCTGCAGATGGTTGGGTTGAGTAATTAAATGGTGTTGGGGGAGGACTATGATTCTCATCAGGATGTGTGAAAATGTGCATGTACAAAATACTGTCAATAATACGATGTAAACAAATAACAATTTGCTCACTGCTCGTTTATATGATTGGCTGTCTCACAGTAGGCAGCAACAGCAGGTCTGTGGAGAGAAGGGAAACTCCTATTGGACTGTGTAAGAATGTGCTTGTGTGAAATACTTCCAATTGCACTGTACTGTACTGTTTGAAAATGCAAAAAAAAAAAAATATTAACCCAATGAACAGACTTGAGCTGCTTGTAAACAGGCAAACTGCTAGAAGAAAAACTGATTCCATGCTCAGGGTCATGAACAAAATGTGAGCCCAAGCAACAGGTGTTTGAGCATCTCTGCTGTTGGCTAGTCAATAAATGGAAGTTTCATCAACCACAGGGTATGGCCAGAGAGTTCCATTTCTCACACATTTAATTTCACAGGCTGCTGAGAAAGACATTGCCTGCAACTTTACTCCCAGAACAGGCTTATATTCATAAACTCCCCTCTTACCATTTCAAATTTGAGTAGTAGTGACTGACAGGCCTCGGTTCCTGCCAGAGCACACCAGAGCACCGCTCCGCCAGTCAGGAGCCCAGGGGGCGGGCAGATAAGCCCCACCCCCTGCTCCCACCAGCCATCAGTTGGAACATGGGGTGGGCCAAACGTTCCCCCGCCTCCCTGAGTCCCGGGGTTGTGGCCTTGGACTTGTAGGGGCAAATTCCATCTCTCGCATGTCTCGGACATCACGCACGAGAGGTAATTCTGGCCCCTCCAGCTCTTTAAAAAGTTATGGCCGCTGTCGCTGTTCTCCATGGCAGTTGCGATGCCCACACAGGGGGAGGGGCAGGGCAAAACATTCCCTTGCCTCCCTGAGCCCCGGGGTGGTGGCCTTGGATGCCTAGGTGCAAATTCTACCTCTCGCGTGTGATGTCTGAGCGGCGTTGCCGCTGGGACATCACACGCGAGAGGTCATTCTGGCTCCCCCAGCTCTCGGAAGGGGCTCTTTAAAACGTTATGGCCACCATCACTGTTCTCCGTGGCAGCTGCGATGCCAGCGTGGGGGGAGGGGAGGGGTGAAACGTTCCCTTGCTTCCCTGAGCCACGGGGTGGTGGCCTTGGACTCGTAGGTGCAAATTCCACCAGTTTGAGTAACACTTGGCTATTCTTTCTGGTGGCCAGTGCCATCTGTGAAACATTTTGAAGACATTTTCTTTAAAACTGATTGCCCTCATAACTTTAAGCGATTTCCATATCTTTGACCAATTTTCAGGTTGAATTGTATAACCTATATCTCTCGTCCATACATCAATATTATTCTGTACTACTTCATCTTTCATATATTCTTCAAGCAAAAGTTTATAGAGTTTCTGTATCATTTTGTCATTTGATGAGAGCCAGATTTTATCTAGCTCATTCTTGTTCTCATAGAAACCTATTTTTGCGTCTTTTTGATATCTTGTTTTTAATTGTGTCTGTTCCCACCATGATAGTTTCATCTTATATTGCTGCTACAGTTCTTCTTCTGTTTTTAATTTATTTGCCTGATCTAACAACCTTTCATAAGATTCTTTGTTATAATTTGTTAAGAGCGATGGTTTTACAAAAGCTTCCAATGGTGAGACCCACTTTGGAATTTTTGTGTAAAATGTCTCTTTTATTGATTTCCATACATTAAGCAATGAGGACCTTGTGATATGGTTTTTAAAGTGCTGATGTGATGCATCTTTTCCGTACCAGATGTATGCATGCCATCCCATGGAAAGGTCATATCCTTCTAGTTTCAGACATCTCTCACCTTGCAGATTAATCCAGTCTTTAATCCTTCCTAGACATGCTTTAATCCATCCTAGACATTCCAGTTTGGTAACCCAAATCCACCTCTGTCAGAGAATCTGATTCGGCCCGCAGCAGCCTGAAAGGGGCCCAAATGGGCCATTTTTGGGGGTGCATTTGGTTCAGACAAACCGAATGCACATCCCTCCAGCAGCCAGCTTCCTTGGGCTCTCTACAGCTGCGGGGATCCTAAGCAAGCCAAGGGAAGGGAAGGTGGGTTAAACCACCTCTCCTTCCCTCCAGCAGCTGGCTTGCTCGGGCTCCCCGAGAAAACTAAGGGAAGGGAAGTTGGCGGAGCAGCTGGAGACATTGAGCTTCAGCTCCACAAGTAATGAGCACTGGAGCTCCGCCCCCAGCAGCCCTCAGGCCGGAGCACCTGGAGCAGTCTTGGGAGGCGGATTGGCAAAAAGCAAAACCAAAAGCACAGGAACTCGAGAGAACTCCAGGAATGGAGCCGGTTCCTCTTCCACAGCCCACGAACCCTGAGCTTGCTTTTTCTCATTTGCGAGTCTGGCCTCCGCACTCCTTTAAGGAGACAGCCCTGAAGCTTGGGGCGGCGGGAGTTTCTTTGCATGCAGCTTGTGCGGCTGGCTGAGTGCCTCTTCTGCTTGTCCACCTCTCGCCTCTGCACCTCATCTTCTGCCAGGCATGGAGGAGCCCAGCTTGCCCGGGCTTCTTGCCTCCTTCTGCCTTGGCCCTCTGGTGCACGGGTGAGTCCCCAAAGTTTGACTCTTCCTCTACAAGTCTCTGGCGCTGGAGGTATTTGCCTCCTTCCCTCCTGCCTGCTATGGCTGCATAATTGTGAGAGATTTCTTAACATAGTGTTCCTGCCAGGGAAGCTGGGGACCCTGCCCATGAGTCTCCATTTCATCCTCACAACAACCCTGTGGGGTAGGTTAGGGAGAGAAGGGGAGATTTTGCCCAAGGTCACTCAGCCAGCAGAGTGAGAATACAAACCTGGGTCTCCCCACATCAATCTGCAACTCTGACCACTGT
>NW_015163712.1:3449-21560 GCF_001447785.1 Gekko japonicus | reverse complement strand
GTGGGGTGTGTGTGGGGCAATGGAAGCTGAGTGATAGGGTCTCTCCAAGTGATTGCCAGAAGTGATAATCTTACAAATAGTCCTTTGCATTTATATCATGCTTTCAACTTTAAAAGGATCATCATGCTGATTGTGTGAACTTAGGCAAATCATGAGAGGTAGAGCAGGAAGGGTTGAATCAGTGCTTAGTTCTTGTGGCCCTTTCTTACACACCCAGGGAAATGCTGATCGCCACTTTGGGACCAGGAAGCAATTTTTCTCCAGGCCAGTTTGGCCCCCAGTGATCCTGGAGGGTTTTTTTTTTAATCATATTCTGGGTGTGGAACAGGGGTCACTGGGGTGTGGGGGTATTGGTGAATTTCCTTCATTGTGCAGGGGGTTGGACTAGATGACCCTGGAGGTCCCTTCCCACTCTATGAGTCTATGATTCTATAATTCACCCAGGCTGGCTGTGGGCACACCAGCACCTCTGTCAGGCAGAAACACCTGAGATCCTCCCCCTCCCCTTTTCCTTCACCAGACTTGGAGGCGAAGGGAAGGGAGGGGGGGAGAGAATGGATCCCAGGTGCTTCTGCCTGTCAGAGGGGCTGGTGCACACTTCCGGTGATGTCAGGGGGTGTGGCATATGCTAATAAGTTATGCTAATGAGCTCCTGCAGCTCTTTTTCTGCGAAATGACCCCTGGTGACGGAGATAAAAGAGGTTGTGAGATGGGGAATCTGCTGCCCTCTCCCTTCTATTGTACACTTCTGAGCAGTAAAACATCACCCTAGTTCTCTAGTATTGAAGCCAAAACAGCACTCTCCACTGTGTGGCTTATCTTCTGCAATTAGCACTTTCTAGCATATCTGATAGAAGAGATGGGTTCAGGCGCTCCTGATTAATTGCACAGTATTTGCTTTCCTTCCACTTCTGTGGCCTGGAATTAATTAGTTTATCCCTCTTATGCCTTTCATGGACCAAAGCATTCTTTTTGTGCAAGATGTATATGCTTGAAATTGCATGAGGAAGGGTTGAAAGGACCCTGGACATTTAGCGATCACTAGAAGGCAAAGATAGTGCTGCTTCCCTGAGGCCTTTAAACATTATCAAATCATTAATTCCTTATCAGTCACATTTATGATGCTATTATTTCCGTACCTTTTAAAGCTTATGCCTACCTAAAAAGCAAAGCTGACCTATTTATTAATTTTGTACAAGATTTATAACCCAACTTTTAGCCCAATTAGGGCCACCAAGGCAGTTACCAACTAAAACTGGAGCAGTATAAGAACAAATGAGTTGAAAACATATCTATGTCGAGAGAGAGAGAGAGAGAGAGAGAAATTAAATACATAGGATTGGAAGGAGGGGTTGTTGAGGGAACACCAGATGAAACAAAAAAGTCTTCACTGGCTGGCAGAAGGCAATGATGGAAGGTGACAGATGAATATCCCTAGGGAGAGATTTCTACAGTCTTGGCACTATGACCAAGAAGGCCCTCTCACAGGTTGCCACCAGCCTGAACTCAGAAGGCAGGGGTACCCAAAGCAGGCCATAGTGGTCAGGTACCTCAAACCATAGTGGTCAAGTAGGTTCATACGGGAATAGATTATTTGTAATGTATTGAAATGATTACATGAATCACCTCATAGGACTCCCATGTTAAGCTTCGAGCCAGACCAGGGCTCCTCTGAGCGAACTTCCTATTGGTCGCTTCGTAACAGCGACCAATCAGAACGATACCATTCCCTAGGAGGGAAAGACTCCCATTGGTCTTTATTCTAGCAATCTCATTGGTTGTTATTTGTAAATAGGCGTGGCTACATTAGCCCGGTTATGTTTAAAAGGAGCTTAAGCTCCCACTGTTTTCTGTTCTGGTTTCTTACTGAGTTAGTGCTTGCTCGTTACTTCCAATAAAGCTGAATCACTTGCTGAATCACTGTACGAGTCCTTTGTTAGCGCGATCTAACAATTGGCGACGAGGATGGGATGTTAGAGTAGGTAGGCAGCCCTGCGGACATCCACACTTCGGACTCGGAAGAAAGCGGGCAGAGCACAGCAGCCGATCCGGCGGAGGCGCCACCAGCTCCGGTGCCCAAGTCTCCCCCGATGGCTGGAAGCCAGAAGTTCGAGTGCTTCGAACCCTCCTCAGAAGACTGGGACTCCTACCTGTCCAGGTTCGAGTTCCATCTGGAGACCCACGACATCACCGATGAGGCGAAGAAACGAGCATGCCTCCTGAGTTCCTGCGGGAAGGGGACCTTCGACATAGCCAGGTCGTTGGTGGCCCCAACTGATATAAAGACTGTCACCTACGCTGACATCACGGAGAAGCTTAAGGCTCACTATTCTCCACAACCGTCGGAGATCGCCTGCCGGCACGCTTTTTACAAGCGGAACCAGGCCGGAGGCGAGACCATCGCAGATTTCGTGGCGGCCCTTCGCAAAGCCGCACGGCCATGTAATTTCCACAACGTGGAGGAAGCCCTCAGAGACCGTCTCGTCTGCGGTCTCAAAGATGAAAGGCTGCAACAGAGGCTGTTCGCCCGCACCACCCTGACCTGGGCAGTGGCCTACGAAGAGGCCGTGGCCGCGGAAGCAGCGGAGAAGTCCACGAAGGAGGTCCGCCAGCGGGTGGCAGAGCCCAGTATACACGCTCAACGAGACAGCGAGGGCGAAGACGCGGATGATGACGTCAACGCGGTTCGAGGCAAGCGGACCCCAGCGAAGACTACCAACGTCAAGCCTTGCTCCGGTTGTGGCGGGAAGCACCAGCGCGGCTCCTGTTGGGCTCGTGATGTCGACTGCAGAGCGTGTGGGCGGCGTGGTCATCTGGCCAGAGTCTGCAGATCAGCGAAGAAGGATCCCTCAACTAACAACCGGTCAGCGCAGAGGGGCACTCCAGTCAGCACCCAAGGCAAGACCCGTTCCTCAGCATCGGAAGCAAGCTGCCAGTTGACGGCGACCTTGTCGAGCGCATCGGCCGTAAATCGCACCAGCAGCCAGGGCAAGATCACCGTGACTCCACTCCTCGACGGCCGACCCTGTACAATGGAGGTGGACTCAGGATCGTCCGTGACGGTGATTTCTGCCGCGTCCTGGCGCCAGTTGTTCCCGAACCGAAGCCGGCGGCGGCTCCAGCCTGCGGGAACCAGAGTGTCCGACTTCCAGGGCAACCGAATTCCCTTGGCCGGACGGGACTCTGTTACTGTTGAGTATAAGGGGAAATGTGTTAAACTGTCATTCCTGATTGCAGAGGGAGACCGGGTTAACCTGCTAGGGTTAGATTGGTTTGAGCCATTGGGCATCGGTATTTCTGGGATTAACAGGATGTCTGAAAATAAATGGGGCATGCTGTACGACCTGTTCCCTGATGTATTTGCCGAAGGGTTGGGAAGGTACAAGGGCCCCCCGGTTGCGTTTGACTTAGATCCGTCAGTCAAACCTATTAGGTTGAAGTATCGGAAAGTACCTGTGTCTCTCAAACATAAGGTGGAAAAAGAGATTGACAAACTAGTTGAGCAAGGGGTTTTAGAGCCAGTACCATACAGCAAATGGGAGACCCCGATCGTAACCCCTGTCAAATCAGATGGGTCCATACGACTATGCGCCGATTACAAATGTACGATTAACAAGGCGCTGCAGCAACATTCGTACCCGGTCCCGGTAATAAGCCACATTTTGGCTTCCCTGGGGGGTGGCAAGATTTTCGCCAAATTTGACCTGGCCCAGGCATACCAGCAGTTGCCTGTCACCCCGGAGGCTGCCGAGGCCCAAACAATTGTAACCCACCAAGGGGCTTTTAAAGTGAACAGGCTGCAATTCGGGGTCAACGTAGCACCTGGGATTTTTCAGGGCCTCATGGAACGTCTACTAAGGGGGGTACCTGGCACAGTGCCCTATTTTGACGACGTGCTGATTGCGGGCGGGTCTGAACAGGAACTACTGGACCGGGTTAAAGAGGTCCTCAGGCGTTTTCAAAATGCCGGCCTCAGAGTTAAGCGCTCAAAATGCACGCTCGGGGTGGAAAGTGTGGACTTCCTGGGGTTTCGCATTGACGCAGAGGGAGTCCACCCCACGGATGAGAAGGTATCTGCAATCCAAAACGCCCCCAGGCCGGTGAGTAAGAAGGAGCTCCAATCCTTTTTAGGACTCCTGAATTTTTATCATGCGTTTTTACCGCATAAGGCATCAGTGGCGGCCCCTTTGCACGCGCTTTTGCACAAGGAGGCAAAATGGAAGTGGGGGCAGGCCGAGGAAAAGGCTTTTGTGGGAGTCAAGGAGCTGCTGACATCTAATGCCGTACTCACGCATTATGATGAACACAAGCTCCTGGTGTTAGCTGCTGACGCTTCACCGTTTGGAGTAGGCGCAGTTTTAAGCCATCTGATGCCTGATGGGAGCGAAGCGCCTATCGCTTTTTATTCTAGATCACTATCTGCGGCAGAGCGGAACTATGCCCAGATAGACAAGGAGGGTCTGGCGTTGGTAGCGGCTGTCAAAAAGTTCCATGATTTTATTTTTGGCAGACGATTTTTGCTGGTCACTGACCACAAGCCGCTACTGGGGATTTTTGCGCCCGATAAGCAATTGCCAAACATCATGTCCCCACGCATGCTTAGATGGGCGATATTTTTGCAGGCTTATGATTTTGACTTAGAGCACCGGCCTGGGAAAGCGATTGGGCATGCGGATGCCCTCAGCCGGTGCCCGGTGCCGGACATTGGCGCAGACCCTGCCCCCGCCTGTGAGGTCTTGGCAATTGAGGAGCTTCCTCGACCCCCGGTATCATCCAGGGACATTGCAGCACACACGGCCAAGGATAGCGTGCTGTCCCGAGTATTAAACTGGGTTTGGAGGGGGTGGCCGGTTGGAAGCGTTGAACCGGAGTTCGGCCCTTACAAAAGCCGTCAAAATGAACTATCCATTTCTAAGGGCTGTGTATTATGGGGGAACAGGGTGGTGGTTCCTGACAAACTCAGGACGAGAGTGTTAGAGTCGCTGCACGAGGGTCACCCCGGTATGGTACACACCAAAGCGTTGGCCAGAGGGTATGTCTGGTGGCCGGGGCTGGACAAAGAGATCGAAGAATGGGTACGAGGGTGTCCCAAATGCCAGCAAGTCAGACCCGATCCCCCACAAGCTACACCCCAAGGCTGGGAGTCATCTGGTAAACCCTGGGCCAGATTGCATATAGATTTTGCTGGCCCTCTCCAAGGGCAAATGTTCCTAATTGTGGTGGACGCTATGTCCAAATGGCTGGAGGTCGTGCATATGAAATCGACCACATCACTTGCTGTGATCCATGCGCTCCGCCGACTTTTTGCCACCCACGGGTTGCCTGACGTCATCGTCAGTGACAACGGGCCTCAATTTGTGTCTGAGGAATTTAGGCTCTTCCTCACGAGTAATGGCATACGCCAAATGACTTCGGCCCCTTTCCATCCGGCATCTAATGGCCAAGCCGAACGGATGGTCAGGACGGCCAAAGAGGCCCTGGGTAAAATGGACGAAGGGGACTGGAGCCAGAGGCTGGGCTCCTTTCTTTTGCTGCAGCACACCACCCCCTGTAGTGCTACAGGCCGTAGTCCGGCCGAATTGTTAATGGGGCGGAGACTCACGACCCGTTTGAACCGTATGCACCCAGACCTATCAGAAGATCAGTCCGAGCGTACCACTGCGCAACCGAAGGTGCGCATGTTTGAAAAAGGGGACAAGGTTTTCGCACGAAATTATGCAAACGGGCACTTGTGGCTTCCTGGGGTTATATCCGACTCTGTGGGTACTCGAATGTATGTGGTGCAGTTAGCTGACGGTCGAATATGGCGGCGCCACATAGATCAGTTAAGGAGACGTTGGGCTAGGGACAGCGCTGACTCTCCGACGGCTGAATCCCCTGATGTCGAGTGGACACCCCCAGAGCAGGCGGTGAGTACCGAAAGGCCCGGTACTGTCCCCGAGTCAGGGCAGAACCCTGTGTGCGGGGCTGAAATCCCAGTCGAGTCTGTGCCTGATCCAGGCTGTAGTGAAACCCACTCTGACCCACAACCTTGTCTGCCCGTGGTGCCTGCACCGCTCCGCAGGTCCCAGCGTTCGCGGCAAATGCCGACTTATCTGAAGGACTATGAGTGTAAATACTGTTGGAATAACTGATGTACAAAGGTTGATTGCATGTATGTAAATAATAAAACAATTGGGATGATGGCTTAACTTAGGGGGGAGGAATTGTAATGTATTGAAATGATTACATGAATCACCTCATAGGACTCCCATGTTAAGCTTCGAGCCAGACCAGGGCTCCTCTGAGCGAACTTCCTATTGGTCGCTTCGTAACAGCGACCAATCAGAACGATACCATTCCCTAGGAGGGAAAGACTCCCATTGGTCTTTATTCTAGCAATCTCATTGGTTGTTATTTGTAAATAGGCGTGGCTACATTAGCCCGGTTATGTTTAAAAGGAGCTTAAGCTCCCACTGTTTTCTGTTCTGGTTTCTTACTGAGTTAGTGCTTGCTCGTTACTTCCAATAAAGCTGAATCACTTGCTGAATCACTGTACGAGTCCTTTGTTAGCGCGATCTAACATTATTCTTAAGGTCCATTGGTCCCAGACTGAATAGGGCTTTAAAAGTCAACAGCTGCACCTTGAATTGGGCCTGGAAACAAGGCAGTGAGTGAAGATGGACCAAGATTGGAGAGATCTGGCCTGCAGAACCCATTCCAGTCACCATCCTAGTTGCAGCATTCTGTACCAACTGAGGTTTCTGAACACTTTTCAAGGGCAGCCCCATATAAAGCACATTGCAGTAATCTAATCTAGATGCGCCACAGTGGCCAGATCTTTTCTGCCCAGGAAAGGCTGCATCTGACTAACCAATCAAAACTGTTGAAAGGCACTCCTAGTCATAGAAGTATGGTATACTCCCCCTATCCATCTCCCAGTGCAAGTCATCTACCAGGGAAACCAAGGCTGTTTCCACCCCATATACAGGCCAAAAACCAGATCGAAAAGTATCCCAATAGTTCACTTCATCCAGAAAACCATGGAGTTGTCCAGCCACCATCTGCCAAATCACTTTGCTTAATAATGTTATGGTCGAGGCTAGTCAATAAATATTTAAATATTTTGGGTCCAGGGTATATTTCTTTAGGCATGGATGCACCATGCCTGTTTTAGGGCTGTGGTAACAATCTCCTCAAGGAGGCATTAAACTACTCAGACCCAGTCAGCCAGGCCCTCCCCCACAAAAGATTTTAAGCAGGCAGGAAGGTCAAAGCTCGTAGGAGCAGGTGGTAGGCCTCAAACTTCCACAGATCCGGTGCACATCCCTAGAGTGAATAATCTGGTAAATATTCCAAACCACTAGACAAATCAGCACCCAGATACCATCTGACCTTGTTACTGCTGATTTATAGAAGATATTTTATTTGCAAAGCATTGAGCAAAGTGGTCATGGCAGGCCACCAAGCAGTCCAACTCCTCCTGCAGACTGGATCCCAGTTAGGGTTGCCAGTCCCCAGGTCCCAGTGGGGGTCCCCCCCAGTTTTCAGGGTTTCTGTCCACCACTGGCCAGCTGGTCGGCAGGGGAAACCCCACCCTCAAACAGCAACATCGGCGTGTGACGTCTCGGACTCAGTGAGGTCACTCAGAAGTGACATCATCACGTTGGGGGTGACACGTGGCAACCAGTTTGAAGCTAGTTTTACCATAGGGTTTTGCCCCAAAACCAGAGTGTCTCCCCCAACAGATAACATCACTGCATCGGAGATGTCCCAGAATACCCCCCAAATCCCCCCCCCCCGCTGGTGCAACAAGGGGACCTGGCAACCCTAATCCCAGTAGGCCTCTCACCACCCAGAACAGCTCCACTGGCCTACACTGTGCAGATGCAATGGTGGCAGAAAAATGCTGTTTCTTCACCACCATCACTGCTACACTTTAAAAATAGATTTAGCCCATACCTTGTTGGATTTGGCCTAAATTTCCCTCCACTAAGCTGGACCCAAAGAAAATATCAAGAAAAACAAGAGTGCTTTTTCACTCATCTTGGGCTGCCTTACAACAAGGGTAGGCAGAAGGTAGACACTACTGGACCACCCAGTGAGTAGGGTTGCCAGCCTTCAGGTGGGGCCTGGAGATATCCCGGAATTACAACTGATATCCAGACTACAGTGATTGATTCTCCTGGAGGAAATGGCAGCTTCAGAGGGCAAGCTCTATGGTATATCTTAGGCAAAGTCCCTCCCCAACTTCCTCCCTCCACAAGCAGTGCCCTTAAATTTCCATGAATTTTCCAGGCAAGAGTTGGCAACCTGATGAGGCGTGTGTCCCCAAGTTGTCTTATGGACACAACACCATTTTAAGGAGTGAGTTGTCATCCAGGAATTCCTTTAAACTACATTGTGGGTGTTCTGGTCAGGATAACCTCAGTTCTGGGGGAAGATGGGGTTTTGTCTACCGCCTGTGCTGCTTTTCAGACTTGAAACAGAGCTGGGGGAAGCACGCAAGAGAAGAAAGCCCCCCCCCCCCCGAAACATTCCAACTCTCATTAATGGTAGTGTAAATATGAAATAATGCATATAAGACCACCATAAATACCTTAGCTCCAAATGGTTACTTGACCCTGTTACACTGGTTCCCAGCGTGGGCAATACCACCCCCTGAGGGTGCTGGAATGATCCAGGTGGGTGGTCAGAGTCTTGGGTGCAATTGGGGGGTGTTGAATACAAATAAGGGGGTGGTGGAAGCATAAAGAAAGAAGAGTCCAGAACCTATCTAAAGCAGCCTTTTGGCGGTAGGCCAAATAAGTTTGGGAACCTATGCCTGAAAGATATTAAATATACATTTTTACCATCTCTTTTCTTGAAATCTCATAATGTTAATCCTAACAAGGAAGGAAGGAAAGGACTGCATAAATTTATTCTCCGTAGACAAAAGAAGGAACCATAATTTTGATGTAAATTATTATTTGTGGTGCTCTGGGAGGGGGTGCTAAAATATTGTGGGAATTGATCTAATGTTAAGACTGTAATCCTGTGCATGCTTACTTAGGAGAAAGCCCTGCTGAACTCAGTGGTTCACGCTTCCAAGTAAAACGGCATAGAATCAAGTCAGAAGGGACACTCAGAGCCAGCATGCATATGCTATTCCCACCACGATCAATCACAGGTCTGACTGAAGGCTGAATATTTATCCCAGTGGAGACAGTAGAAAAGCATTCTTATGACACCAGATTCAGGTTGAAAACAGATATAAAGATTTCTGCCAAAGAGAAATCCTATATGGCCAGATATCTGTCACCAGCATAAACATGGGGTGCCTCTCTTGGTTTCAGTGATGTCGTTACCAAAGGCCTCTGGTCTTATCATACTTGTCATACTGAGTGACAGATATGATCCCTCTCTCTGGGGCCCATTCCATGACATATTGTTTTAAAGGAAGAAAGTCAAGTCTGCCTAGCCTTGTCTCAGGCTCTTAGATGAGTTTAAATTCAGATGTGATTTGGCAGCAACAATGGCAGCCTACCCAGTCTCCCAGGACTCCAGAAAATATATATTCTACCTGTTCTGAAGGTGAACTGCAGCAATCTCACCACCAAAAAATGCAGCAGGATCCCCCCCCCTTTCTAATGATACATTAGAAGGAAGGAAGGATTTTTCCCATGTGTTCGTATGTAGAAAGAAAAGTTATATTCCTGAAGCAAACAAGATTGGCTTGTAAAAGTAAAAGAGTACGGCAAAGAGGAAGGAGAGGAAGAGGGCTGAGTGAGGGAATCGTTTCTCAATACATTTTGTCCTCTGGAGGGCTATAAATATTCTTACAGAATGGGAAATCTATAATGTGTTAAAGAAGTCATGTTTAAACATCAATTAATTTGTATATATCAGTTTCAGCAGTATTTATATTTCATCCAAGACAGTAAAGCAAATTTAAATCTCGGAAACACAGAGAGAAAAGGGGAGAAAGAGGGAGCAAAAGAAGAGAAGGCTAAAGGAAGGGTTTGAAAGAGCCCTACCCCTGAAGATGGGGAGGGGTTTATACTGAGGGGGGGGTTCCTCTCTCCCCCACTGAGGCCCTTGCTCAGCATAATGTGGCCAGTCAAGTGAATGCAAGGCTTTTAAAAGGCTCTGGCAGGGGCAGAGCCATCTAAGCATCTCCACCAAAATGATTAGGAACCTGTGTCCAGCTCCATCTCGCATGGGGACCCCTCTATGTGGACCGTGACTCTTATTTTGTTGGGGGTGTCCCGGGGTGGCCACGTAGACTGCTGTCTCTAGTTTTAGGTTGGCCGTCCCGATCAGTTTGCGGCGGAGCTTGTGGTCTCGTACACCACAGACAAATTGTGTGAGGATGATGTCCTCCACATCCTGGAACTCGCAGTCGATTGCAAGTTGGCGAAGTTCGGCCATGTAGATGGTTGCCGCCTCTCCTGGCTTTTGGGTGTGCACTAGCAAATCTACGCGCTTGACCATCTTGGTCGGTTTCCGCGCTAAATAACCTGTGAGGGCCTCGATAATGTCCTCATACGGGGTCTCGGCCAACTTCTTTGGAGCAAGGAGGCCCTGGGCCAGGCAAATGGTGGCCAATCCACATGTGCTGAGGAGTAGAGCTTGTTTCTTGCCTGTGTCAGTGACCTCCTGGTAGTCGAAGAAGTTGGTGAGCTGCTCCACCCACGCTTCCCAGAACTCAGGCTTTGCTGGGTCAAAGACTTCGAGGTGTCCCAAGGCGGCAGCCATGACTCTCGAGCGAAGCAGGGAGCGGTGTCCTGGGGTGCGGTGCATGTTGCGGGGCTGCTCGTGAGCGATGCGAGTCGCAGCAGCTTCTGATGGATCAGTGCTCGGTGCTGGGCTGTAGGAAGAGTCAGGCTTGCTCATCGGGATCCCATCCTCATCACCAGTGAAAAGTACTGGTTCCAGACATGTTGGTAAGTGAAACAGCTCATAGTTTATTTCGGCTCGGGAAAACAAGACAAGGAAAGCAGGACTGGAAGCCTGCTTATATTCCCATTGTGAACCACACCCAAACACACACACACACACGTGATAGGATTATTTACAGTGCACTTGCATCCCATGGGTCACTCTAGGATCCAGACCACCCGATTGGGTGCGTTCTAGGATCCGTGCTGGCTATTGTCTAAGAGAGCAAAGCTTAAGCCTTTTGCATGGCTGTGTGAGGACCCGACCACGTGCGCAGTCTATGTAAGAACACAACAGCTTCAGTATCTGGGGAAAGTGATGCTGATGAAGCTGAGACCCAAAGCACAGAATTCTTGCATGTTTACTGGAGCTTCTCATATTATTCTGGTAACACAACAAAGAACCACACTACGGTTGCCAACCTCCAAGTGAGGTGTGGAGACCTCCTGGAATTACAACTGTGCTCCAAACTACAGAGATCAGTTCTCCTGGAGAAAATGGCTGTTTTGGAGGGTTGGCTCTATTTATTTATTTAGACTTCTATCTCGCTCCATTCCCTGCCAAGTAGGGCTCAAGGAGGCTTACAACAATCAAGATAGAATCCTTCAGCATATCACAACTTTAAAATCCACATTACTATAAGTTTAAACCTAAGACTTCTCTACTACATCAGATGGCATCCTAATATCCATCACAGGTAGACAAGTGGGGCAGCCAGTGCAGAGGCAGAAAAAGGGGAAAGGGGGAGGGGAGGGAAAAGGGAGGCCAGCAGATCTCTCCCACTGTCACTGCGCTCAACCATATGCCGGCCAGCCCTGTAGCCAGGATTTTTTTCAGGAGGGGGCACCAGGGGGCACTAATTAAATTATGGGAGTCATGATGCAGAAGAGTGGAAAGAAGGCAGGTGAAGGGAAAGGAGAATCCCGAATGCCAAACACTGCTGGGGGGGAGGAATAAGAGGGACGATCTCACCCCCCTCCTTTCTTCCAAGCCTCCACTGCCACTCTCACCTTCTCTTCCATGGCTCTTCCTGCTGTGAGCTGCTCGGCCACAGCTGGAAGTAGAAAGCTGAGGGGCAGCCTTGCCGGGCTCTCTTCTTCCTCTCCCCGAAGGCTGCGGAGCCAAGGAGAATGGCCCACCAGCTGCAGGCTTGCAGTGCAATCCTATGCAGTGTTGGCTTGGAAGCAAGCCTGACTCATCTTCCCTGGGTCATACAGCCATGAAAGTGTACCTTGGAGTCGGAAGGGGGAGCAGGTGAAGAGGTGAGAAAGAGAAAATCAGCCTCCATTCCTGAGGACTGGAAGGTAGCAAATGTCACTCCCATCTTTAAAAAGGGTTCCAGAGGAGATCCGGGAAATTACAGGCCAGTCAGTCTGACGTCGATACCGGGTAAATTGGTGGAAACCATTATTAAGGAACGAATTAGTAAGCACGTAGATGAACAAAACCTATTGAGGCAGACTCAGCATGGGTTCTGTAAGGGAAGATCTTGTCTCACTAACCTGTTAATGTTCTTTGAGGGGGTGAACAAACATGTGGACAAGGGGGATCCAATAGATATTGTTTACCTTGACTTCCAGAAAGCTTTTGATACAGTTCCTCATCAAAGGCTCCTAAGTAAGCTCAAAAGTCATGGGATAAAAGGACAAGTCCTTTTATGGATCAAAAACTGGCTAATTAATAGAAAACAGAGAGTGAGTATAAATGGGCAGTTCTCTCAGTGGAGGGGGGTAAGCAGTGGGGTACCGCAGGGATCAGTACTTGATCCACTGCTTTTTAACTTGTTCATTAATGATTTGGAGTTGGGAGTAAGCAGTGAAGTGGCTAAATTTGCGGATGATACGAAGTTGTTCAGGGTGGTGAAAACCAGTGAGGATTGTGAGGCACTCCAAAGGGATCTGTCAAAGATGGGCGAGTGGGCGTCAACATGGCAAATGGGGTTCAATGTGGCCAAGTGCAAGGTGATGCACATTGGAGCCAAAAATCCTAACTATAAATACACGTTGATGGGGTCTGAACTGGCAGAGACAGATCAAGAGAGAGATCTTGGAGTTGTAGTAGATAACTCACTGAAAATGTCGAGACAGTGTGTGACTGCAATAAAGAAGGCCAATGCTATGCTGGGGATTATTAGGAAGGGTATTGAAAACAGATCAGCCAATATCATCATGCCCCTATATAAATCAATGGTGCGACCTCATTTGGAATACTGTGTGCAATTCTGGTCACCACACCTTAAAAAGGATATTATAGCTTTGGGAAAAGTGCAGAAAAGGGCAACTCGAATGACAAAAGGGTTGGAACACTTTCCCTATGAGGAAAGGTTAAGGCGCTTAGGGCTCTTTAGCTTGGAGAAACGACGAGTGAGGGGTGACATGATTGAGATTTATAAGATTATGCATGGGAAAGAGCAGGTAGAGAAAGAGGTACTTTTCTCCCATTCTCACAATACAAGAACTCGTGGGCACTCCATGAAATTGCTGAGCGGTCGGGTTAGAACGGATAAAAGGAAGTACTTCTTCACCCAAAGAGTGATTAACACTTGGAATTCACTACCAAAGGAAGTGGTGGCGGCTACAAGCATGGACGGCTTCAAAAGGGAATTAGATAAGCATATGGAGCAGAGGTCCATCAGTGGCTATTAGCCACAAGGTATAGATAGGGACTCTGGGGCAAGTGATGCTCTGTCATCTTGGTGCTTGGGGGGGGTCAACAGTGGGAGGGCTTCTAATGTCCTGGCCCCACTGGTGGACCTCCTGATGGCACCTGGTATTTCTGGCCAGTGTGTGATACAGAGTGTTGGACTGGATGGGCCTTTGGCCTGATCCAACATTGGCATCTGTTATGTTCTTATGTAAAGTGTGTTCCGGAGGCTAACCCCTACAGCTCAGCTTCAGGCCTGCTGCTGCTGTTACTGCCTCTTCCTCTTGTTGAACCCGGCACCTCACTGTGGAGGAGGAACTCGCTGCTGGTGCAGGGGCAGTGAGGCACCGGGGCAGCTCATTCTCAGCTCTTGCTGTCTGTGCCCCTTGGCTCTTGCTGGTAAGGTGTGCAGCACACCAGGGGTGGGGCTCATCCATGGGGGGGCATTGCCCCAAGTGCCCCACCAGTGGCTATGGCCCTGATATACCCAGTGGAACATCTTGGTCTTACAGGTCCTGCAGAATTGGATCTATGGTGGTATACTGCATGGAAGTTCCCCTATCCCAAACCCTGCCCTCCTCAGTTTCTACCTCAAAATCTCCAAGCACTTTCCAATCTGGCATTGGCCACCCAACACCTGTATGTTTGCCTGTAAGTTTTTCCTCACAGGGCAAATAGGAGCTTAGGAAGACCAACTGGGATGAGGAAAATGACATGTCAATGCAACCCCTAGAATCATAGAGCTGGAAGGGACCTCCAGGGTCATCTAGTCCCTGTGACATGACAGACACAGTTCAAATGAGGGGATCCCACAAGTGCCATTTATTCTTTTAAAACCTGCAAAGATCTGTTCCTGGATCTTCTGAAATTGCATCCAATTTATTTTGAGACATGGAATGCAAGAGACAGAAAAGAAAGGTGGAAGCAAAGCTGGGGAACCGGAGGGGAAAGGCTAGCTAACAGAGAATGAAGTAAAGGGAAAGCACTGGCCCTGAACAGTAGCAGGAATGCTTTTCTGCCGTTAACACAGTGGTGCCAACATGAGAATTCAAAAAAAAAAAAGAGTCCACAGACTCTAGGAAAACAGATGCAAGCTGATGAGGAGAAACATGAAAACAGAATCTGAGGAGCATATAGCTACATTAAAACGGACAATAAAAATTTGTTTAAATACATCAGAAGCAGGAAACTAGTCAGGGATTCTTGACGGGTGAATAGGCAGAGTGTAGCAAACTGAGTGCCTTCTTCACTGCAGCCGTCACTGCAGAGGATGCTGGACAGATACTTATGGCTGAACTGCTTTTCAGGGACAAGTCAATTCAAGAGATAAAATTATAGGACTAATTGACAACTTAGAACCTGGCGAGTCATAAGGTACGGATTATATAAACTCGAGAGTTATTTAAGGCTTGAATGCAAAAGTGTTGGTCTTCTAATAAAATTTGCCAATAAACTCAGCCCTTTGATCATAAGAACTGGAAGGTAGTGGACAGAACGCCAATGTTTAAAATGATGTGCGACGTGGAAGCAAAAGAACTTTAGGCTCATTTGGCTAATTTTAATGTTGAATAAACTGATAGAGAACATGATCAAACTATAGAAAAGTATACCTTACTCGTGAAGAATCGTCATAAAGTATGTAAAGAGAAGTCCTGCCTACCCAACCTTTTGATGCGTTCTTCTAGTGTCCACAAACATGTCAGTCAGGGAGCTCTGGTAGATGTTGTAGTCCTGAACTTTGAAAAAAGCTTTCGACAAAGTCCCTTCCCATGGGTACCTGGATAAATTTGTCTGTCACAAGCAGGTCCTCTTATAAATTAGAAAATGTTAAAGAAAGAACAAGGTAGGAACGAACACTGAGATGGTTGCTATTTAATTTATTCATAAATGATCTGGAGTCAGGGATGATTTCTACTACATGTCTGAACATATTTCATAAACAGAGAAGTCACATAATGGCTAATAGAACGGTCAAGACTGTGAGGTGTCCCTGGTTCAACCCTCATCTTTACTGCACACTCACAAGATGGCCTTAGGCAAGCGGTTCTCTTTTAGATTCACTGCCTCATCTGTAGTACTGGGATGATAATACCGGCTTTCTTTAGAGGGTTGTTGTAAGGATAGGAAACGTATGTGAAATACTTTGAACACTGAAATTGCTATTTTAGTATTTTAAATCTTCTTTGTCATTATTACTGTCTTGCATTCTGCAGGCAGGCCTGGTCATGTCTCCTCTGGAGCAGTGGCATCAAGTCCAAATAGTGAGGCTTGGGGGCACTGACAGGCACTGGCAGCCAGGAGCTGGAGGCTGGAGGCTGGGGGACACAGACTTATGCCTAGTGGACCAGTTGATCCCATAAGTTTCCCCTCCCAGTCAAAGGCTTGAATAGGCTGAGAGGGCAGCAGCTCTGCCTGCCTCATCATGTCCAGGCTTAACTGGGACCAGAATCCTACCAAGGATTATCTGGATCATGATGTGACCCAGGAGGTGGAGCACAGCCTGCCTGCCTGCCTGCCTGGCAATGCACCTTTGCTGGGCTATCTTGGCACAAGCCCCCCGCCTCTGCTGCTCCTGCCAGGTGGAAACAGATTCTGGTGGGTTTGTGGACTGAGTCCTGGGCTGGTGCTTCGTTGCCCCAGGACTTGAGGGGACAAAGGGAAGTTCTGATGGAGAGGCTCTCACCGCAGGCTCCCCAAGGTCAAGTTCTGGAGCAGATGGAGCAGGGGCATCTACTCTGCAGGGGTCCCTTGGAGTTTCCTGATCTCCCCCAGGCCGTGTTTCTTGCTCCTCAGACTCTTCCTCACAGCCTTCCAAGTCAGAGTCCAGAGCCAGCTCAGTGGGGGCAAGACAATTTCCCTTACCTTTCCCCCCATTACATTAGTTTTCTTTCCAAATATGGTAATGTCTCCATGGCCATAGCCAGCAGTGGTGTGCATGGGGCTCCCCCCCCTTAAGCATCTGCAGCACACACACACCCCACAATCTTCCCCATTCTTCCCTTTTCTCTTCCCTCTGTTGTGGGTGGGTGCGGCTGCAGTAGCGGGCTGCCAAGTGTGCTGCGCTGGCCACGGGCTGCATGTCGACTTCTACGGTGAGGCTGTGCTGGGCCAACCATGAGGGCACTGCTGCTGGCTGCGCAGGGTAGGGAGGGCAGTGCCTGGCACGCTGCAATGTGTCCCGCTGCATAAGTCCTGACTGCCACAGCAGCTACGCGTCTAATGGCTACAACTGTGGCACCGATGGCTGGAGCTACACCAATGTGCGAGTGCCGCCTGCAGGCCGCCAGCCAGTGCACCCTGCAGCAGGGACTCCCCACCATCGGGGCAGGCGGGGCTGGCTGAGGCCTGGAGGGCGCTATGACTTTGCTCCCCACCAGGGTGCTTGGAGCTTGGGTTTCTGACATTGTAATAGTTATGAATGACATGAGGGTGTATCCTAAGAAAAATTGAAGAATTTTCCAAGAACAACAGTCACCAAAGGCTTATTCTAATACTTCAGGATGCTGTCATACATTAATACTTATTATTCTTTACTGCTTCCCCTCCCTCTTTTCTTCTCAAGCAATCTGACAAGAACTGCTTGCACATTTTCATTTATTGCTCCGCAATGAAAAGGACTAGAAACTTACTTAAAAAAAAATTAAAACTAGGAATTCGGGAAGCCTGATAGATTTGTAATGCTGTATTATAGTGCTGTAACAATATGTCAATTGCCTTTTTTTTTTTTTTTACCAGAAAGAGCCCTGGATGGTGGGAACTGGGGCAGGGAAAATGGCACTGATGTGGACAGGAGCAGGAAGATCACTCCAGCTTTGCTGTGATCTTTCCCAAAACATCATAGTAAAGCAGGTTTGGGCAAGATCACAGGAAAGACAGGGGAAACCTGTGAAGTGCATGGAAGCACCACAATGCTGTGGGGTAGCAGGGGGGGAACACTATGTTCCAATAGCATCCAAGCCAGGGAAAGCAACCCATGTGCAAGCATGCTGATATGCTTGAACTTTTCAAAAAGACTGGAATAAAACAGGTTTGGGAAGGAGCATATTGGGAAGGGGGTGGGAACTTGAAAACAGAAAGATTACAGCAAAAGAAGGATAAGAAGAGTTTGGATTTATACCCCATCCTTCACTACCTGAAGGAGTCTCACAGTAGCTTACAATCTCCTTTGCCTTCCCCTCTCCACAACAGACACCCTGTGAGGTAGGTGGGGCTGAGAAAGCTCTTTCAAGAACTGCTCTTGAGATAACAGCTCTGAAAGAACTCATAACTGACCCAAGGTCCCTCCAGCAGCTGCATGTGGAGGAGTGGGAAATCAAACCCAGTTCTCACAGATTAGAGTCCACACTCCTAACCACTTCACCAAACTGGCTATCATGGCCTTGTTTGGAACCTCCCTCCAAAATACTTCAGTTTGGAAGCAAAAGCAAAGAAAAACCTCCGTGTGGAATCAGCCTCAGATCTTGGGAATGGAGTGTTAAATCTTGAAATCTGTTAACTATGGAAATGTGTGCCTTGTCCATTTATTGCTATCATAGGGCCAACTGAATTTACTTTTTAGTAGAGAAATTC
>NW_015163712.1:0-3421 GCF_001447785.1 Gekko japonicus | reverse complement strand
TCCCTTTATTTTGCATGTAAAGTAAACCGCATGTACTAATTAATAAATTTCTTTTGGCCACTGGATAATACTCCTACAGATCAAAATTCCCTGTGCTTACTTATGTACTTGAAGGGAAGGCGGCATGGTATAGCCCAATCTCGTCAGATCTCAGAAGCTAAGCTGGGTCGGTACTTGGAAAGGGGACCACCAAGGAAGGCTCTGCAGAGGAAGGCCATGGCAAACCACCTCTGCCCCTCACTTGTCTTGAAAGGCCATTGCTGGGGTTGCCGTAAGTTGGTCACAACTTAGAGGCACATGTGTACATATGCTAAAATGTTCTGTTGTGCTGTTGTTGTTGTTGTTCAGTCGCACAGTCGAATCCGACTCTTCGCGCCCCCATGGACTCTTTTAGGATTGACTGATTTGATCTTTTTGCAGTCCAAGGGACTCTCAAGAGTCTTCTCCAGCACCATAGTTCAAAAGAATCTATTCTTCGGCGCTCGGCCTTCCTTATAGTCCAGCTCTCGCAGCCATACATGACTACTGGGAATACCATTGCTTTGACCATGCGGACTTTTGTTGGCAGGGTGATGTCTCTACTTTTTATCATGCTGTTTAGGTTCGCCATCGCTTTCCTCCCAAGGAGCAGGCGTCTTTTAATTTCATGGCTGCAGTCACAGTCTGCGGTGATCTGGGATCCCAGGAACGTGAAGTCTGTCACTACTTCCACAGCTTCCCCTTCTATTTGCCAAGGAGTGATGGGGCCGGATGCCATGATCTTAGTTTTTTTGATGTTGAGCTTCAAGCCCACTTTTGCGCTCTCCTCTTTTACCCTGAGCAAGAGGCTCTTTAGGTCCTCTTCACTTTCTGCCATTAGAGTGGTATCGTCTGCATATCTGAGGTTGTTGATCTTTTCCCCAGCAATCTTAATTCCTGCTTGTGATTCATCCAGGCCAGCATTTCGCATGATGTACTCTGCATATAGATTAAATAAGCAAGGTGACAATATACATCCTTGTCGTACTCCTTTTCCTATGCTAAACCAATCAGTTGTTCCATATCCGGTTCTAACTGTCACTTCTTGACCCTTATACAGGTTTCTCAAGAGACATGTGAGGTGGTCTGGTACTCCCATCTCTTTAAGGACCTGCCATAGTTTCTTGTGATCCACACAGTCAAAGGCTTTAGCATAGTCAATGAAGCAGAAGTAGATGTTTTTCTTGGTACTCTCTTGCTTTCTCCATAATCCAGCGAATGTTGGCAATTTGATCTCTAGCTCCTCTACCTCTTCGAAACCCAGCTTGTACTTCTGGCAGTTCTCTATCCACATACTGTTGAAGCCTAGCTTGTAGGATCTTGAGCATGACCTTGCTAGCATGTGATATGAGTGCAATTGTGCGATAGTTTGAACATTCCTTGGCATTGCCCTTCTTTGGGCAATCTTTTGTGCTATCTTTTAGTAATAATGAGATGCTTTAGTTTTATATGGGAAAGCGAGGCAGTCCAAAATAAAGAAAAGCCTGTTTGGGCTAGTGTTGAGAAATAACTACTATTTCTGGTATTTTATTATTTTTGAATTTAAATTAGTGATCATTTGAGGGTACAACAAAGGACGCTGGAGAAAGCCTTAGAAATGTGCACAGATAATTATTTTTTCAGTTTGTTTTTTGTTCTTTGAATATTTTATTCTCTTTTTTGTTTTGTTTTCCACCCAGTTGGAATAAGATTTATGGGGTTTGTACCACTCACCAGAGGGATCCTCCCTCCCAGGTCTGAAGCAGATAGGAGAAAGAGTCCCATTTTCTGGTGTTCTCACTCGCACCATGTGCACAGGGAGGCATCCAGATCAGCACATCAAGTAGGCGAGCGCACCACAGAGAGAGAAAGAGAGAGGTGTCTGGCAACGTCAGAAAGCAGTCTGTCTGAACAGCAGTGCACACACAATGACAGCACACAGTGTAAAGTCAGTGCAGAGACCCCTGTCCTCTTTGGCAGCAAGATCTATGCACACTTGGATGGTTGATCTGCATGCCTATCACTTAAACTTATCCACTGACTCATTCTCTCCCCCTCTTGCCCTTGCTGATGGACAGCACAATCCTAAAGAGAGTTACACCCATCTAAGCCCATTGAAATCAATGGCCTCAGAAGGATGTAGATCTCTTTAGGACTGCACTGTGCAGCAGCCTTAGCAAGACACCACAATACCAAGGATTAACATCCCCTTCCAATTATTTTAAAGGTCATTAATTTTTTTTAAAAAAAAAAATCAGGTTCATTACAATAGCTGTATCAAAGAGTGGGGTGTACTCTGCTTGGATTTTGAGTCATTAACATCCTTACTAGACTTCAGAATCTAAAGGCTGTTCTTAGACTAGAGGATATCTGAGGAGTGTGAACTTTACCTCCTGCAAAGGATTACTACTAAATCTATTAACCACACTGTGAGCTTAAAGAGGGATTTTATCTTACACGGCAGGTATATCTAAAATGCATCTGACTCCGATAGCCTCGATCTTTCTTTGATGACACTTTAGGGCACAAATGATTCCCTTCCCATCTCTGCAGACAGTATTTAAAATGTTTGTGTATTTTTGCTGATCCCATATCAAAGCTCCTGCATTAAAATTCAAACATACCCGAGCAGAGAGCGCTCCACTGCTTGATGCCAGGACCTAAAAACAGTACCCTGTTCATAATGAAGCCTGAGGAGGAGGAGGAGGAGGAGGAGGAGGAGGAGGAGGAGGATGAAGAGGAGGAGGCGAGTGGAACTCTCAAATGCGCTTGCTGTGAAAAACCTACAAGCCTCCAGGAAACAGTGTGTTTTTTTTTAAGCTCAACTCCTCCAGGAACACGCAATCCGCGCCGGAGGAATAGGCTGCTGTGGCTGCTGCACGGCAATGGCCTTTTCGAAAAGGCTTCCCTGCTGATGTGCACAATGGAGCAGCTGCCGGCGCTGACAGGGCTCTGAAGAACAGCATGGGCAGGCATGCCAGGCCGCAACAAAGCCAAAGGTGCTTTTACATCCTCTTCCTGCTGCCTGGGGCTAATTTTACAAGGCTGTGGAGAATTTCACACTACCTGTTTTCTCCCGGTTTCAAACCGGGAGTCTTCCGTTTCCATATGAATCGGTAGAGGGCTGCCGTTTCACACACAGGGGAATTTCAGACAGGCAGAATCTCCCGGTAGGGAACCGATTCTCAACCGGGTTGTGGTCTGTCATTTCAGACAGAACCCGGTTGAGAATCGGTTCCCTACCGGGATCTGACTGCCATTTCAGACACGAAAGCCTCTCTTCCGGTTAGGAACCGGGAGGGAAGCGATTTACCTGTCAACCGCTTCCGAGAAGTCTCCCGTTCCCTCTCCCAGTTCCGATACGCTTGTTTCCCGCCTTTTTTTGGCCACGCGGGTTTTTTTTTTGAACGTTCGACTTATAGCG
>NW_015163711.1:152086-155319 GCF_001447785.1 Gekko japonicus | reverse complement strand
TCACATCCTGAGCAGAATATAACGGCTGTTATCTTAAAACAGGCAAAGGGCAATGCAAGACCCTGTGCAGCTCCAGATTACTGCTGAGTGGGGCTTCCTGTGTTAATGAGCGGCCCCTCACCTGCACAGTTTAGGGGGGACACTGTTAACAGTGGCCTAGCTGCACTTGTATTCTAGATAGAACCCAGCTGTTTTTCCTGTGGCAGATACCCTGGCACAAGATGCCTTCAGCCATGTGGTGGAAGGAGGAGAGATGAGAATAATTAAGGCCAATCGCAGGTCAACCTGTGCTAATCTTTCGCAATGACTTCACGTCTCCTGCCCTTGCGGTCTTGTTCGACACAACAAGCAGGAACAGGCCCCAAAGAATAATCAGTCCGTTTTATCGATTTGGCTTGTTTAATGTTACTGTGCTTAATCAATAAATCCCCAAAGTATCCCGTCATAATGGCTGCTGCCGCTTGGCCTCTCTGCTCGCTTTTCAGCTGCCCAGGAAGTGGGATCGATAGGTTGAAAATGCTCTTCCCTCCTTGTCCTTATGAAATGTTTGTATTTCTCCATGTGAGTTTTGCGCTGGCAAATGTCTTTTCTGATATGTGGTTGTCGGGGCGGGGGTAGTGTTGGGGGGGATTTTTTAATACTGTGTATTGCTATGCCTACGCTACACAGTCTCTTGGCCACCTGGGAGAGTCTTTCAAGGTCACTGGTGAATTGACTAAAGGGAGTCCATAAACCTCTCAAGTTAAGCGAGCAATGATCTAAGGGGTTACGAATTGTCCTCAAGTAAATACGGTTGTTTTTGTTTCTCGGAAGACTTGCTTTGTCGTGTAATAAATGCTCTTACTCAACTTGATGCTATGAGAGCTGCTCACAAAGAGAGAGAGTCGCAGTCAGTCACGCCATTTAATTCTAGGTATTATGCTTCGGTAAGGTTGCCAACCTCCAGGTGGTATATATAATCGAAAAATACGAAAAGCCGTGAAATTATAACAACCACCACCTCGATATTTCAATATTTTCTTATTACAGCGCCTGTATCTCAACAACAGGACATATCTTAGTCAACGATAAATAATTCATTATCGTTATCAGTCGTCCATTCTTAACCATTCGTATAAATAATGTTTACGCATTTACCGTTCAAAGATGGGCAAGAATTGAACAAGCACAATTCTCACAGAAGGAAAGGTTTAAACTGCCTTCATGTATTTTTTTGGTTAAGCCTCCAGGTAGTAGCTGGAATTCTGCTATTATAACCGATCTCCAGGTGACAGGGATCAGGTCACATGGAGAAAATGGCCACTTTGGAAAGTGAACTCTATGGCACTATACTCCATTGAAGTCCCTCCCTTCTCCAAACCCCGCCCTCCTCGGGCTCCACCCCCAAAACCTCCAGGTGTTTGCCAATGCAGAGATGGCAGCCATGTGCTTTGAAGATGAGGTTAGTTTGGGTTCCAGAAACATCTTTGCAAAATAGACACAAGGTCTCAAAAGTATGGGCATGAGCACATAGACTAAGAAATGGTTCGAGGAAATGGTTCAAGGACCTTGTACAGTTCCGCAGGGCCTGTAAGACGGAGCTCTTCCGCCAGGCTTTCGAATAGGAACCGCCAACGCTGCTGTTCCACCACTATTGTTCCATCAACGCCCTATAATCTCTGCACATTATCACCGCTGGTGCGGATACCTTCGGAGGGAGCGGGACGTTCTTAGGAGACAACAGGGCAGTGGGGATATGCACTGCTGTCGTTGTGTGGCTATACAATCGAGAACACCATCTTGGTTTTACAACTCGGAAGTGAGTAAGGGAGCACAGAAAATGTCTTTTTATGAACCCTATTTAATTGTCTATGTTGTATTTTTAGTATTTTATACTGTTTTATTGTTATAACTTGGCATAATGCCTCTGTTAGCCGCCCTGAGCCTTCGGGGAGGGCGGGATATAAATCCAAATAAATAAATAAATAAGGAATACTTTCCATCAATCGAATGGGCAAGGCAGGATGGGTACGGTCTGATTGGGCAAACATTCCCATGCTTGACCAGTGGGTAGGATTTCCAGCCTCTAGGTGGAGCCTGGAGTTCTCCCAGAACTTCAACTAATCTCCAGGCTACAGAAGTCAGTGCTGCAGGGGAAGTGTGAACTTCAGAGGGCACCATAGCTATGGCATCACAACCCCAACAGAGTTCCCTCCCCTCCCCAAACTTCGCCCTCCTCAGGCTCTGCCCCCAAATCTCCAGGAATTCCCCAAGATACAGCTGGCAAACTTAGCAGCGGGAGTTCTTTAATGACTCTTCCTTTCCCTATGAGGAAAGGTTAAGGCGCTTAGGGCTCTTTAGCTTGGAGAAACGATGACTGAGGGGTGACATGATTGAGGTTTATAAGATTGTGCATTGGAAAGAGCAGGTAGAGAAAGAGGTACTTTTCTCCCTTTCTCACAATACAAGAACTCGTGGGCACTCCATGAAATTGCTGAGCGGTCGGGCTAGAACGGATAGAAGGAAGCCCTTCTTCACCCAAAGAGTGATTAACACATGGAACTCACTGCCACAGGAGGTGGCGGCGACTACAAGCATTGACGGCTTCAAAAGGGAATTAGATAAGCCTATGGAGCAGAGGTCCATCTGTGGCTGTTAGCCACAAGGTATAGATAGGGACTCTGGGGCAAGTGATGCTCTGTCATCTTGGTGCTTGGGGTGGTCAACAGTGGGAGGGCTTCTAATGTCCTGGCCCCACTGGTGGACCTCCTGATGGCACTGGTATTTCTGGCCACTGTGTGACACAGAGTGTTGGACTGGATGGGCCGTTGGCCTGATCCAACATTGGCGTCTCTTATGTTCTTATGTTATGTTCTTACCCCCCCCACCAGAGTTGGGAATCCTAGCAGTGGGAGCTCTTCAAGGAGTGTCCCCCATTTCCCCCCAAAATTAGGGAGCAGCGAAACTCCAGGGCAATACTTTGTCTTTTGGAGTGAGGGGAATGCTTTTTAAGGCAAGGTTTGCCTCCCTCAAAAATGTGTAGCGTGAATATTTTTACATAAGACAATCTACAGCATTAGAGAATGGGCATACTGTAAACATATACACTCGGGTCATTTCGTAAAAAAAGAGCTAGGGGAACTCATTAGCATAACTCATTAGGATATGCCACACCCCCTGACATCACCGGAAGTGTGTCATAAGGCCACACCCCCTGACATCACTGGAAATGTGTCATAAGGCCACACACCCCG
>NW_015163711.1:144098-151984 GCF_001447785.1 Gekko japonicus | reverse complement strand
AAGCCCCACAAAGGCCCTCCCTGGCCCCAGGCAGGCAGGGGTGGGGAGAGGCAGGGAGGAAGCAACTTACCCTCCCTCTTCTCCTGCCTCCTCCTGGCTGAATGAGGGCCGGAAGCGGGGCGGCCGGAAGCAGTGGGCGGGGCTTCGTCATGTGCCCCGCCCCCGTGTACCTCACCTGGAGGAACTGCGATCCCCCGCAATCCCCCCCGAAATGACCTCTGTATACACTTATTTCCAAGGATATATCTATTGCTTAAATGTCGCTAGATTTTGTCCACAATCAATATGTCACAATATGTCTGATGATACGGTATTGAAGAGTTAACTGTTTCCCATGTTCTAAAGTTTAACTTGATATCCAAATGTGGTGCTGCCCTTTATGACTATGTGAGATGGTTCCTGTCCAAATAACACATTTCCTTTTCACTACAAAATTTGTGTTTTCTATTTTCAGCTTGTATGTATTCTTACATACATACATTCTTACATACATACATACTCAAAAACTTGGTTACACATGCTAAGGTAGCATAGGGTACAGCAGTAACACTCAGCTTTAAAAGAAAGAATTCATGGAGGAGAGGTCTATCAATGGCTACTAGCCATGGTGACTAAAGGGAACCTCCATATTCAGAGGCACTAAAACTCTGAACCTCAGAGCCAGGAGGCAACATCAGAAGAAGGCCTCTATGCCCCGTTGTTGGCTCTCCAGAGGAACTGATTGGCCACTGTGTGAGACAGAATGCTGAACTAGATGGATCACTGGTCTGATCCAGCAGGGCTCTTCCTCTGTTCTTATGAAGGACTCGGCCTCTATGCCCTGTTGTTGGCCCTCCAGAGGAACTGGTTGGTCACTGTGTAAGACCGGATGCTGGACTAGATGGACCACTGGTCGGATCCAGCAGGGCTCTTCTTATGTTCTTAGGAAGGCCTCGGCTTCTATGTCCTGTTGTTGGCCCTCCAGAGGAACTGTTTGGCCACTGTGTGAGACAGGATGCTGGACTAGATGGACCACTGGTCTGATCTAGCAGGGCTCTTGTTACGTTCCTTTACTTTAATGGTACTGCTCTTACAGCCAATTTGTCTCTGAACAGTGTCACACTAAGACTAAAAAAAAAAGGAAATTTATTTAGTACAAGTGTCTATATAATATATAAAAAATAATTTTTTAATCTTCACCAACTGAGAAAAGAACTTGGAAACTGCCAATGTAATATTAAAACCCACCCCCTGCTAAAAGAAACCTCAAATTATCCAGTTGACACCTAGAGTCCTGGATATAGGGTTTTATCCAACAATCTCTTGCCTTGTTACATTCTTATGTTGTTATGTTCTTTCTCTTTCAAATTGGCTGAACTGGCAGTTTTGCATGTAGAAAACAGGTCCCTTCCTTCTTCGTTCCTAAATATGGCAAATAATACAATGCTATACGTATCTCTAACTCAGTTGAAAAGGATGCATTTTGTGTTTTTAAAGCAGTAAAATATGTATAGGCTTGTCTAACTGCATATACTTCACTTTCCCCCCAAATTTCTGAAAAGGAAAAAAAAAATGGAAGAAAATGTGTGTGTGTTTTTTCATTGTATCAAACACGTCTGGAAAGGTTCCAACACTATGCCTGACTAAACAAGAGTGTGAGCTTTTCAGATGAAGGAAGCTTTGCTTTCTGAGAATTCCACTCAGCGATTGCCAGTACTACGAGTCCAAATGGAACTGTACTTCAGCCTACTTACCTCAGCCTTTGTTCATTCGGACTACCTAGACACCAAAATAGTAGAAAGAAACCCGTTAAGGCCCAATGCATGCTGTATTTGAGCAGCTATCACAGGAAATTCTTCTGTAGGGTTTCTTCTCACACCACTGTAGCACCTTATTTATCTCAGTACGACTCTGTGTTTTCTTGTGTGAAGTTCAGAAGGCCTCTTTTGTATTACATCTGGGCCACAAAAATGTCAAGCACAAATACTGGATGGGGGAGACGTTTCTGGGGAGTAGTGTACACGAAAGAGGTCTTGGGGTAAGGGTGGATTGTAAACTAAATATGAGCAGTCAGTGTGATGTGGTGGCAAAAAAAGGGCAAAAAGGGCAAATTCAGTCTTGGGTTGTATTAAAAGGGCCATAGCATCAAAATAGCAGGAAGTCATAGCTCCTCTGTATATTGCCTTGGTCAGGCCACACCTTGAGTACTGTGTGCAGTTCTGGAGGCCTCACTTCAAAAAGGATGTGGGCAAAATTGAGAGGGTGCAGAAGAGAGCGACGAGGTTGATCAGGGGTCTGGAGACTGAGCCCTACAAGGAAAGGCTAAGGGCCCTGGGAATATTTAGTTTGGAGAAGATGAGAGTGAGGGGGGACATGATTGCTCTCTTTAAATATTTGCAAGGCTGTCATTTGGAGGAGGGCAAGGAGCTGTTCCAGTTGGCCGCAGAGGATAGGACCCGAAGCAAGAGGTTTAAATTACATGCAGAAAGGTATCAGCTGGATATTAGGAGAAATGTTTTCACGGTCAGAGTGGTTCAAAGGTGGAATCAGCTGCCTAGGAAGGTAGTTCGCTCCCTTTACAGCCCCGGTCACACGGGCCGGAGATTGCGGGGGGGGAGGTGTGGCTAATTGCCCCGGAGGAAACTAATGTGTGGCCGCCCGAGCACACGTCCTGGTCAAGGTCCCGTGGTTAGGGGGGAGATGCCGACCAGACGGGTATCCTGCACAGAAGCCGCGCCGCGCGATCGCACTAGCATGCCACGTAAGTCCACTGGAAACATGATCAGACACCTGCCCTTGGCCCGCGGTTTCCGGAAACTAGTACCTCGTAAGTACTAGTTTTTTAATCTGCACCTTCGGCGGGGAGCCACGGGTTCGCCACGGGAGCACTGCACTTCCCAGATGTTGGGGTGTGATCATGGCCAGAAAATCCACGGGACTCCCGTGCCTCTCCCGCAGCAACTTTGCCATGTGACCGGGGCCCTTCACTAACAGCTTTCAAGAAGAGGCTGGACAAATATTTGTCAGAGATGATTTAGGCTGGTCCTGCATTGGGCAGGGGGTTGGACTAGATTGCCTGTATGGCCCCTTCCAACTCTATGATTCTATGATTCTGTTTCAGCTAGGGCATGACAACCACAACTGAGTTCCTTCCCCTCCCCAAACTCTAACCTCTTGAGGCTCTGCCCCCAAATCTCCAGGAATTTCTCAAGCCAGAGTTGACAACCCTAGCAGTGGGAGTTCTTTAACAACTTTTCCTCATAACATAGGAACATAAGAAGACCCCTGCTGGATCAGACCAGCGGTCCATCTAGTCTTTAATGACTTTTCCTCATTGACATTTTCATCCATTAGTGGCCAACTATGGAAGGTCAATAACTGGACACAGACGCCAAGACCTTCTCCTGATGTTGCCTCCTGGGATTTGTATTCAGAGGTTTGCTGCCTCTGAATGTGGAGGATCCCTTTCGTCACCATGGCTAGTAGCCACTGATAGGTCTGTCCTTCATGAATCTGTCTAATCCACTTTCAAAATTGCCTGTGCTTCAGGTTCCCTTCTCACCAGGTAATATTCAGGTGAGATGGAACTATGGCATTGCCTCAATTCACATGGTAGATTCAGCAATTCCTGGCTCCTGTGGAGTCTGAAGAAGATGAGGAGAGGTGGCTGCCCCACTGACAAAGGTCCTTTCTGCACTTGGATCTCATCCCTGGTTTTATCAGAGTTCAACTCGGGACACAATACCTTGCATTTATCCCTGGTTATAACAGCATCCGTTTATCCCGGGACAAGTGTGGGGAGAAACCGGGGTGACGGCAGTGCAATCTGGAAACAAAAAACACCCCGTGTGGAATTCGATGAAGCTACTAAGAGCCACAGCTTATAAAGAAAACATCTTTAAAATGTTTCACAGATGGCACTGGACGCCAGACAAAGCACTAAAATGTTATAAAAACATATCTGGAAACTGCTGGAGGTGCGAACGTAATGTTGGTTCCTACTTTCATATCTGGTGGAGATGTGAAAAAGTAGCAAAATTCTGGAAAAGTATAAAACAAACCATCCTAGAAATAGTAGAAGTTGAACTACCGTTGGAACCAGAAATATACTTGCTAAATATCTTGCCAGAAAGGATAAAATACAATGATGCATGCCTGATACTATACATTCTTACAAATGCCAGAATAGCTATAGCTAAATGCTGGAAGTCCGACAAATTGCCAAGCAGAGAAGAATTAATTATAAAAATTATAGACTTAAAAGAAATGGATAAAGTAAATATGTTACTTACAGGAAAACTAGACACTGTGTTCAAGAACAGATGGCAGAAATTAGATAGATGATTAGAAATTTACAGATAAGATGCTCCAAAAATGATGTACAACTAATATGTCTATTGTGTGATTTGTATATGACTCAAAAACCAAAATAAAATATTTTTTAAAAAGAAACAAAAAACACCCCGAGATAATTACAGGGGTGAACTCGACTGTAGTGCAGAATGTAAGTTTGGAGACAGGGTTAAACCAGGATTTAAGGTCTAGTGCGGAAAGGACAAAGGTTAAGTATTCATTGGACCTCCATGCTGGATTTAAGTAAAAGGTTCAGCACTAACCAATGGAAAATTGTTAATTGACTGTATTTGAATCAGTCAACCAATGTAAATGCGTAATGGCTCTTTTCCCCTTCAGGGGAAGTGGCCATCCATGTGTGTGCATGTTCATGTCAAAGAAAGCATGAATAACACCATGGGATAACCCTACCCTTTACAGTTATCAGATAAGTACTTGACAAAAATAATAATAATAATAATTTGGAGCCCGGAATAGAGAGCTCTTTGCAACCAGTGACATTTATATGGCCTTTTGCGAGTGGCACATCCAAATGGATGCTCGGATATTACCCACCCCACACTCCAAGAGCGGCGACGGTGGTGGAAAGTGCCGGTGCAGCTGACTTATGGCGACCCTGCAGGGTTTTTCAAGGCAAGAGACTAAACAGAGGCGGTTTGCATTGGATGCCTCCACGTAGCATCCCTGGACTGGACAAAATAATGCAATCCGGTAAAAGCCAGTTTGGTGTACTGGTTAGGAGTGCAGACTCTAATTTGGGAGAACCGGGTTTGATTCCCCACTCCTCCACATGCAGTTGCTGGTGTGACCGTGGGTCAGTTACAAGTTCTCCCAGAGCTGTTCTGTCATGAGCAGTGCTCAAGTGCTCTCAGCCCCACCTACCTCACGGGAATGGAGATTGTAAGCCGCTCTGAGACTCCTTTGGGGAGTGAAGGGTGGGGTATAAATCCAATCTCTTCTCTTCTTATTCCTTTCTGCACTTGGAACTCACCCCTGGTTTTATCAGGGTTCAGCTCACAAGACTAGGGCTATTTTTGGGCAGGAACGCACAGGAACGGAGTTCCGGCTGGCTCCCAAGTTGGCCACGCCCAGCAGGAACTCATTAGCATAATAGACCACACCCAACAGCAGGAACTCATTAGGACTGGCTACATTAGGGGTGTGTGGCATAACATGCAAAGGGTTCTTGCTACAAAAAAAGCCCTGGGTTTTGACAACAAACAAGATAAACAGAATAAGAAGCAAAAGGTGGGTGTGGCTGGATGACCACACTTCTGGTAACACGGGAGTGTGGCATAATATGCTAATGAGCTGTGCTGTCAGGGGTGTGGCCTAATATGCTAACGAGTTCCTGCTGTTGGGTGCGGCCTATTATGCTAATGAGTTCCTGCTGGGCTTTTTCTACAAAAAAAGCCCATTATACCCCAAGATAATTACAGGGGTAAACTCGAGTGTAGTGCAGAATGTAAAAATTTGTTCTTCAGTGACACAGTCGAGTCCGACTCTTCGCGACCCCATGGACCAGATCACACCAGGCCTTCCGGTCTTCCACCGTCCTCCTCCTGCCAACCTAGCAGTTCAAAAGCAAGAAATTGCAAGTAGATAAATAGGTACCACTTCAGTGGGAAGGTAACAGCGTTCCGTGTGCCTTGGTGTTTAGTCATGCCCGCCACATGACCACGGAAACTTCTTTGGACAGCGCTGGCTCTTTGGCTTTGAAACGGAGATGAGCACCGCAACCCGAGAATCGTATTCGACTGGCTTTCGAGCAAGGGAACCTTTACCTTTTTATAACAGCATTGGTTTATCCCAGGGCAAGTGTGGGGCAAAACCAGGGTGAGCTCAGTGTAATGTGGAAGCAGATTTTACCCCAAGATAATTACAGGGGTGAACTCAAGTGTAGTGCAGAATGTAAAAAATACCCCAAGATGATTACAGGGGTGAACTCGCGTGTAGTGTAGAATGTAAGTTCGGGTACAGGGTTGAACCAGGATTTAAGGTCTAGTGTGGAGAGGACCCTTCTCTTCTTCCTTGGTGTTCTCCCATCCAAGTACTCACTAGGGCTGATCCTGCTTTGCGTCCAAGATCTGTCGAGATCCAGATAGCCTGGCCAATTCAGGTCAGGGCCACACTCCAAGACTATAGGGAAGTAAATCAGCTTTAAGGTAGCAATTTCAGTAGTCGTCTGGAGCACTGGGTCATCTTCATTCTTGCAGAGCTGGGATGATAATGGTAGTACAGCCAGAGTGCAAGTCTGTTCAGGGGGAAACTACCTCCCTTGCTACCAGTCATTCTTGAGAGATATAATATCAGTTGCTTTGTGAAGGTTTCAGGCTTGTTTCGTGACTATTATCCTTTTCCTACTCCCCCAGTAAAGACTTTCAAGGCTGGAGGATGATGGCTGCAACAAATGTACTTTCTAGGATAGATGGGTTTAGCCATGTCTTTCACTTGTAATTCCAAGGAGAGGACTTTGGCGTTCAAGGTAGGTTTTTTGTTTTTGCTTTTAATTCAGTCGCAAGCCGTACTAGCTATGGGGTATTTAAGAAAAAAAAACGTTCTGTTATCAGAAAGCGCCGGAGAAATTATTTGTACTTGCTTGTGTGAGTTGGGGGAAATGAAGAGATGCTAAAAAAAGAATGCGCTCGAGGGCCGTGCGCTGGCCTTTCAGAGATTAAAAAGATGCATAAATTGATCTCGGCATGCTATACGGGCAGCAGATTGTGTTTTCCGAGTTTTGAAGACCAGGAGAAAGCATTGTTAGCACCACCACCTCTCCACAATATAAATCTCAAGTTGGTGGAATTGTTCTCATCTCTGTACAAGGAAGAAAGTCCTTAGAATTTGGTCACGTGTGCATGTTCACCAAAAACACCACGGATGACTTGCTGGGGTGAAATAGCCACCAATGCAGTGCATACCTGTCCTATCCCATCCTTCAGGGATAGATTCTGTTTCTCTTATGGCCTACGGAGGGCCACCTGAATGAGTTTTATCTAGTCCATGGTGAGCCTACCAAATGTTAATCAACATGGTATTATAGTCTGCTGGTGGGGTGAAATAGCCACCAATGCAGTGCATACCTGTCCTATCCCATCCTTCAGGGATAGATTCTGTTTCTCTTATGGCCTACGGAGGGCCACCTGAATGAGTTTTATCTAGTCCATGGTGAGCCTACCAAATGTTAATCAACATGGTATTATAGTCTGCTGGGGGCTCAAGTGGTTAAGACGCTGAACTGCAGGCTGTGGAACATCGGTAGTTCAGCAGTTCGAGACCCGAGTGTGCTGCATGATGGAGTGAGCTCCCGTCTCTAGTTCCAGCTCCTGCCAACCTAGCAGTTTGAAAGCAAGAAATTGCAAGGAGATAAATAGGTACCATTTCAGTGGGAAGGTAACAGCGTTCCGTGCGCCTTGGTGTTTAGTCATGCCGGCCACATGACCACGGAAACGTCTTTGGACAGCGCTGGCTCTTCGGCTTTGAAACGGAGATGAGCACCGCAACCCTAGAGTCGGACTCGACTGGCTTTCGAGCAAGGGAACCTTTACCTTTAC
>NW_015163711.1:137500-143403 GCF_001447785.1 Gekko japonicus | reverse complement strand
AAAACCCTGTGGGGTCATCATAACTCAACTGCAACCCCCCCCCCACCATAGTGATGGCCACTGAATATCTTGGGCCTTAACATTTCTGGGCTTTGGATCACACTCCAACCAGGTGACCTCCTTCCCTGCCTCATCTCTGATGTAATGGCAGCATCTCAGGTGCAATGGGAAATGTAGTTTCCCCACAGCTCTTCTTAACTTTGAACATCAAGGGTTCTGGAAAATGCATTGTCCATGGATCCCTTTTACCTGGAATGTTGTGAGAGGGTACGTGGAGGGGAAGGGAACATATGGTGAGTCAGGACATGTCCAAACCTTATTGCATTCCTAATGACAGGTCTACATTCCAGGATTCAGCTCATCCCCCCCCCCCCGGAAAATAGTTCCTTTTGTGTGCTGAGCTAAGGAACCTTCACTCCTGACTTCCCAGGAAGGGACAAATTGCACCTTGAGAATACAGATGTTGTCTATTAAGAATACAAATGTGGTCCATTGTGGGAGTGCAGTGAATGGGGAGGGTTGCTGGATTGGAGCTGGACAAACATTTTTCCCAAGCTGTTTCAACTTAAGTTCCACTGTGTATCTTATATCATCCTTTGATGTTTGAACAGGTCACATGTGCGTTACTAATCATCTTCTGTCTCCTAAAGGCACTTCTGTTATAATGTACCTTATTGACTCCTACTACTGTGACATACCAGTGATTAATTTCTAAACTGAGAGGTCCTAGGGAACAATTGTGTGTGGACACTACACCTTCTGACTTGGGCCCAGATAAGGGTGAGCTAGGCTGGGTTTACTTAGCGAGTCAAAAGGGGCACCTCAGTCTATTGCTATTGCTTCTCTCACTTGTTTTAATTGTTGGATGTGTTTTGTTGTTGTTACCCGCCCTGAGCCCGCTTGCGGTTAGGGCAGGATATAAGCCGAACAAATAAAATAAATAAAGGCTTGCTTCAAATATGGAAGTCTAATTTTTTTAAAAAAAAACAGTGAAAGTTTGGGTAGTAAAGTATAAATGCAATCCAGTAAATATCCAGTAAAAAAATGCCTGTTGTGCTTCTTTCACCAGATGTAGGCTGTGAGTGAAAGTGCCCATAGGAAACAGGGCTCTTTTTGTAGCAGAAACTCCTTTGCATATTAGGCGTGACACCCCTAATGTAGCCAATCTTCCCAGAGCTTACAGAGCTCTTCTTAAAGGGGCTACTGTAAACTCTTGGAGGGTTGGCCACATTAGGGGAGCTGGGAACACACATGGAGCTGCCCTCTACCATGTCAGGCCGTTGGTTATCAAGATCAGTATTTACTGAGATGGGCAGCAGCTCTCCGGGGTCTCAGGTGGAGGTCTTCCAGAGTGTTATGCTCGGCTGATAAGAACTTGTTGGTGGTCCCCGGCCCAAGAGACATCCGGCTGTCCTCAACCAAGGCCAAGGCATTCTCAGCCCTCGTCCCAACCTGGTGGAACTCTCTGCCAAATAACATCCATGCCCTAACTCAGCTTAGAGGGAACACTGGTCAACAGTGGGAGGGCTTCTAATGTCCTGGCCCCACTGGTGGACCTCCTGATGGCACTAGGACGTCCTTCTTCACCCAAAGAGTGATTAACACTTGGAATTCACTGCCACAGGAAGTGGTGGGTGCTACAAGCATGGATGGCTTCAAAAGGGAATTAGATAAGCATATGGAGCAGAGGTCCATCAGTGGCTATTAGCCACAAGGTATAGCTAGGGGCTCTGGGGCAAGTGATGCTCTGTCTTCTTGGTGCTTGGGGGGGTCAACAGTGGGAGGGCTTCTAATGTCCTGGCCCCACTGGTGGACCTCCTGATGGCACTGGTATTTCTGGCCACTGTGTGACACAGAGTGTTGGACTGGATGGGCCTTTGGCCTGATCCAACATTGGCGTCTCTTATGTTCTTATGTTCTTAATGCAGTTCTTCAGGGCAAGGCAGAGATGTTCTGCCAAGCATTTGGTTGAGGAGAGCCACGGCTTTCCATCTGACTAGCGGTCTGGCACCCCTGTTTCTCCTGCCTCCCCTCCCCACAAGGCAGGGGCATACTCTGGCAGCTCCATCTCCATCTGATTGGTCATAGGTTGTTCTTGCCTGTTGTTTTAATATATTCCGTTTTTTAAATATGGTTTTATGTAATTGTTTTATACTGATGTACACTGCCCTGAGCCCTGTTCCACAGGGGAGGGCGGTTTAAAAATCTAACGTAATAATAAAATAATAAATTCCCAGTTTGCTGTAGTGGTTAAGAGTGGTGGACTCTAATCGGGGAGAACCGGATTTGGTTCCCCACTCCTCCACATGCAGCCAGCTGGGTGACCTTGGGTCAGTCACAATTCTCTCAGAGCTGTTCTCTCAAGAGCAGTTCTTGAAAGAGCTCTCTCAGCCCCACCTACCTCACAGGGTGTCTTCTGTTGTGGGAAGGGAAGGAAATTGTGAGCTGCTCTAAGACTATGAGTGAAGGGCGGGGTATAACTCCAACTCTTCTTCTTCTTCTTAATAGTTAATCCTTCTACATATATATAAAAGAAAGTCCCCTCACCATAAAATCAACACCCAGGCCAAACCCCTGGACCTAGAAACACGAAATTCGAGGAGAGCACTCCTACCATGACATAGATGCTCAGTAAGAAGGGATTTTTAGAAATTTGACCCTAAGGGGGTCAAAGAGGGTAAAATGTGCTTTCCCCATTGCTTCCTATGTGGCTGCCAGGCTGCTGCCTGCACCCCCCACTCTCTGACTGGTCAGCTGCAGAGCTCAGTGTTCTGAGGTAAAAAAAAAACCCAACCACAGTTACAAAGCTAATGACAGTTGAGGAAATCAGGAATGGCCAACCACCTGTGAGGTGCAGCAATGCTGCTGGCACAGCCTCTCCAGTGGCTTAAAACACGCCCCCCCACCTCATAAACCTAAGTTCAGCAGCGGGTTCAGGGTGCTTAAAGCCATCAGGAAGCCTGCCCCAGCAGGATGAGGCCAGCTCAGCAGGATCATCTTAGTAATGCTGCTGGCCCAGCCTCCCCAGTAGCTTTAGCCACCCTCCCACCCACTATGGAAATATACCCCAAATTTGTAGAAAAGTGGTTTCCTGTATTAGGTTATTTAACTTCTCACAATATGGGGTCTAGAAAATTGGTTCATCTGAACTTGCTTAATATATGATTGCTCAGATGTTGTTTTGAATATGTAGTTACATCCCACTTCTTAAATGTAACTTAAATTAGAAGCATTTTTATAAAAAATAAATAAATAAAAGGGTATGCCCTGTACCCCCCCCCAAAAAAAAATTCAGTGCCCAGGCCAAACCCCCGCATCAGAAACCCAAAATAAGGGGAGTGAATTCCTACCATGACGTCAGCCCCCACTATGAAGAGATTTCTGAGAAACATGACTCTTAAGGGGGTAAAAAGGGGGGCAAAATGTGTCCCCCCAATTGTTTTCCATGTGGCTGGCAGGCTGCTGCCTCCCCCCTCCCCCCGTTCTTATTGGTCAACTGTGGCTGCGGGCACATGGGCAGGAAAATGCGGGGGGGAAGCGTGGCTGTTCGCCCCGGGGCTAAAAAACATGCGGTTGCACGAGCAGACCTACCGTGGAGGTCCCGTGGAGGTCCCGTTGTAGGGGGGAGGTGCCGATCACTCCACAGTCCTGCAGCGCGGCAAAGAAGCGGGGCGCAGGGCAAACGGGATTGGTTTTTTTAAAAAAACTCAAATGTGCGCATGCTCCCTTGGGTGCTTGTGCACATCCGTGGAGACTTTGAAAAAAAAAACCTTTTTGCGAGGGGACATGGGCGGGTGCCGGAACTACCACCGGAAACACGATCAGACGCCCGTCCTTGCCCCCGCGGTTTCAGGAAACTAGTACCTCCGAGGTACTAGTTTTTTACTGTGCATCTTCCGCGGGAAGCCTTGGGTTCACCACGGGAGCTCGACGCTTCCCAGATGTGGCGGTGAGATCACGCCTGGAAAATCTGCCTATCTTCCGTCCCTCTAGCGTGCCTAATGCTCCGTGTGACCGCAGCCTGTGTAGCTCAGAGTTCTGAGGTAAAACCTGCCTGCTTGCACCCACCTCCCTCTGATTGCTCAGCTGTGGATCTCAACATTCTGAGGTAAAAAACACAATTAAAAGAGACTGCAGACAGTGGAGGACAGTTACAAAAATCAGCGATTCAAGACTCCTGAATAGACATTTCTCATAACAGCCAGCATGGCAATTGAGTTTATGAATGTTCCTGGAGAGATAGTAAAGGACCTTTCTAGGAGCCATTTCGCTGCATGCCTCCCTCACAAACCCGAAGAAATGTCTACCGCATCACCACTCTCTCAGTCTGACCAACTCCCCCTCTCACCTCTCACCTCTTCCTGCCCCCAAGAAAGCTCCTGTCGTTGAGCTAGAGACACCAATGCTACCAGGAGGAGGCAACATTAGGGATGCGGCAAAGTTCAAGAGGCTGCAGTTCCCCCTCAAGGTCTGCTTTGCAATGACCATCAAGCCCCAAGGCCAGTTACTGACTGTGGCAGGAATTGACTTAACAGAGGCCTGCTTCTCACATGGAATGTTTTATGTGACCTGCTCCAGAGTGAGCTCACCAAGCAGCCTGGTGATCCTAGCACCTGAGGGCAGAACCACCGATGTGGTCTACAAAGAGGTCCTTCAGTGTGGGGGGGGACGTAGTACGTATGTCTCACTTCAGTTTTTACACTATAATCTTCTCCATTAGAATTCATACGACAAATGTTGCATTTCAAACTTCACATCGTCGGTATTATAACTGGATTTAAGGAAATTAAATACCGTAGTGAAGCCAAGCAGATGCTCTACGATTCAGCCACAACCTCTCTCGTAGCTTCTTCAGCTCTGCACTATCTGTTATGATATAGGAGAACCAAAATGGCATACCATGGGATCGATCCTTCACTCAGTTTCTCTATGCACAGAGACTAGCTTTGGAGGAGAACTCGCTGGAGCAGGACTTCTCACTAACAAGGCATCAGAGTTTTGCCCTTCTCAGTCCATTGAATTCAGTGGGTTAGAGAAGGATAACTCTGTTTAGGATTTCACGATCAGTGGTAGAACATCATAGGTTCCAACCCAGTCTTCCAAATGTCGATGCCCCATAGGCATTATGGTATTTGCTGATGAGACATCAGATGAGAAAGAAGAGACAGCCATGCACTATGACCATAGCAACTTTCTAGAAAAGGAAGAAGGACATTCAATCACTTTCTCCCAGTCTTGGCAGTTCTGAGCTGAGCTACAAGGTACAGCTGCCAGAAGAAATCTGCCCAAAATGGCATCCATGTGACAAGTTATTATTATTTTTTTAATCGTCTTTATTAATTTTAATTTAACATACAGTGCATTAAGCAAAGATACGAGAAACTGTTTGGGAACCGTTCCTCTTCCGGAATATATTGTCTGTCTGAAATTCCTCACAGTGTAACACAGTGCCAACTACAGCAGTAGTATCTAAATGGACAGATTCGAACCTACAGGGTTAACCACTTAAGATAGAGAGGGTTGGGGGAGGGAGAATGTCTAGGGCTTGTAAGTAGGAGACAACAGGGTACCAGGTTGACACAAACTTGGAGAGATGTGGTGTGTCTGATTGTGAACTCCTGAGTGAATCAGAAATTTTTGCCATTACATAATGTTCCCAAAGTTTGTCCAGCCAGGCTGCTACTGATGGTGCTGCAGGGGATTTCCAGTTAGTAATAATAATAATACTTTCAATTTATTAATCGCTTTCCCCAGTGGGCTCAAAGCGATGTACAGTTACTCCATATATAGACAAGGGACTAACAATGTTCGTAGGGGATAGGGAAGACAACATATATTCACTTTAATTGCACGCGCCGTCACTGCCCGGTGTAGACGTCTTCTGGCTGGCTCCGTCATTTTCC
>NW_015163711.1:113599-136608 GCF_001447785.1 Gekko japonicus | reverse complement strand
AACCATCTCATCCTTTGCCGTCCCCGTCTTCTTTGGCCTTCAATCTTTCCCAGCATCAGGGTCTTCTCCAGTGAGTGCTCCTTTCTCATTTGGTGGCCAAAGTATTTGAGCTTCAGTTTCATTATCTGGCCTTCCAGGGAACAGTCAGGGTTGATTTCTTTTAGGATTGACTGATTTGATCTTCTTGCAGTCCAAGGGACTCTCAAGAATCTTCTCCAGCACCATAGTTCAAAAGAATCTATTCTTTGGCGCTTGGCCTTCCTTATAGTCCAACTCTCGCAGCCATACATGACTACTGGGAATACCATTGCTTTGACCATGCGGACTTTTGTTGGCAGGGTGATGTCTCTACTTTTTATCATTCTGTTTAGGTTCGCCATGGCTTTCCTCCCAAGGAGCAGGGGTCTTTTAATTTCATGGCTGCTGTCACAGTCTGCAGTGATCTGGGATCTCAGGGACATGAAGTCTGGAAAAATCTGGAATAAAAAGAAGGTTGAATTCCGTTTTAGTGCAGAACTGGGGTGGGGTGGGGTGGGGACCTGGATTAAAAAGAAGGTTGAATACGATTTTAGTGCAGAATTGCTTGGAGGACACCGCAGTGAACATGGATTAAAAGGAGTGTGCCGAAAGGGCCGCTGTGAGTGTGATCCTCTCTAGCAGTAATGGCATGGAACGGTGGTGGAGAAACACACATTTTCAAAGAGTCATGCACCAAAAAAGGAAATGAGGTTTTGTGTGTGTGTGTGGCAACCCACAATTATTTTGCTGATTGGACTCACACACGAACCCATGAAACTGCCTGATACTAAATCAGACTGTTGGTTCATCAAGCCCAGTATTGCCTACTCAGACTGGCAGCAGCTCTCTGAGACTTCAGGTATTCACATCATCTCCTACTTGACCCTTTTAACCGGAGGTATCGGGGATGGAACCTGGGACCTTCTGCACTCCAAGCAGAAGAAGAAGAAGAAGAAGAGAAGAGATTGGATTTATACCCCGCCCTTCATTACCCAAAGGTGTCTCAGAGTGGCTTACAAACTCCTTTCCCTTCCCCTCCCCACAACAGACACCCTGTGAGGTAGGTGGGGCTGAGAGAACTCTTGACAGACACTGCTCTTTTTCAAGAACAGCTGTGCCAGAGTTATGGCTTGCCCAAGGTCATCCAGCCAGGTGCAAGTGGAGGAGTGGGGAATCAAACCCGGTTCTCCCAGATTAGAGTCCGCGCACTTAACCACTGCACCAAACTGGCTCTACCAAACCAGACGCTGTACCACTGAGTCACGGCCCCTTCTCATATTATTTGGCCCTAGCAGTTCATTTGGAGGAATGAAGTTGGTGCCAAAGGGCATGATCCGGCAAGTGGGAAGTGGACTTCGGACAACAGGAAGCATCTTCACTCTCCTGGTTGTACTGGAGCATGCTTTGCATAAGGCCCAATCCTGTCCCCGCCTCCATCTGCTCTGCCTCCCCCTGACATCTCTCACACACGAGTCAGTAATCCGCTCCTAGACAATAATGCCCATCAGGAGAGCGGCCTTTCACTCCGCTCGGCAGCCAGCTCACAACTGCCTGCAGGCAAGTTGCGGGGTCACCCTGCTGCGCCTCTCTCGACTTATTTGGATTGACGTTTCCTTTTGTCGAGGGCCCGCCGCTTGCTGTTTGCCGGACTCGGCCCTGAGCGTAGCCTCCCCTCCACTCCCCCACTTCACCATCTTTAGATAAAAGTGGGTACTTTCCCATGTCCGGGACTGTTTCGGTCCGAAGCTGCGAGCCGGTCTCAGCTAGAAGCAGGGCCTGCCGCGATTCTCTCATCTGCACAGGGGTTCTCTTTGTTAATCAGTTGATATATATATATATATGGAAGCAAACAAAAATAAGAGGGAGGGAGGGAGAGGGGGAAATGTTTCCATCATTAATTTTTCAGAGTCTCTCCAAAGGCCTGGCAACTCCTTGGAAGCATCCTTGCAGAATTTAAATGAAATAAAAGCGGCCAAACAATGATTAATTGTTCAGCCGCAGTTGACTAGGGTGAGGGGGGGGTCTTATGATGCAAGCCGGCCTCTTCGGGGAGCATCTCTCTGCCCCGTCCATTCCGATGACAATACTTGACCTCCAACGTTGTCCTTTTGTGTTACGCACTTTATAGCTCAACTCTATTATGTTTTATTGCAAAAGAAAAGATGAGCCGGTCTGGTGTCTTCCCCCCCGCCCTTACCCGATCCAGGCATTACCATGATCCCAAGTGGAGCATTTGTGTTCTTGTAGTTCTTCAGTATAAATAAATACCCGAGTTGGAAGACCAATCTGGACCCCGCTAGGAATAATAAAGAAAAATAATATGCCATTGATTTTGCTTGGGGTGTCTAAATGTGTTTTTATGATTGTATATGTTTATTGCTTTTTCACACTAATGTCATGAATCCCAGGCAATTAAAAAGGACATGAATTCCAAAGCGTTTAACCAGGGGAAATCTGCCTTCCAAATGCAGTGTATTAAAAAGTTGTAATAATTTTGGCAAGAAGAGAGAACTGCTGCAGAAGTTAACAATCTTCAGTTCCCATAAAACTGGCTGGAGACAAAAATAAACTATGAGGGTTAAAAAAAATAGAACAAGAGCAAGGTACATCCGTTGTAGGATGGGGGAGAAGAAATTGAAGCAGGAACTAGGGACTCATAGATCAGAGCTCTCTGTAATTCTCCAGATTTGACAGACTCAGGCCCTGTTCACACGAGAGGTTTTGGGCCGGGAGAGGGACGAATCGGGGCCGCAGCAAACGGGCAAGATCCCACAGCAACATCTGGGAATCGTGCTGCGCCCGTTCCCAGCCCATTCCCAATCCGCCCCTCCCGGCCAAACCCCGCAGCAAAAAAGAACCACCTACCTAGGTGGTTCTTTCCGAAAGGCCGCATCACTGCCGGCCGTGGGATCGCTGGCGAGTCTTTCCGCCGGTGCATCCCCGGCCCCCAGCCATACCGTGCATGCTCGAGCATGCGCAGTTCGGCAGCCTCCCCCTCCCAATCGTCTCTTCCTCCCCGGCATCTGATTGTGCCGGGGAGCAACGGCGCTGCGGCTCAGGGGATCGTGGGATCCCACCGCGGCATCTCTTTTTTGGTGCAGCTTTTAAAAGCCGCACTTTGGCCAGTGTTTTCCCGGCCGTGTGACAGGGACCTCAGGCTGCGATCGCACACACTAAATAATCCACTTTCAGTCCACTTTCAGTGCACTTTCCAACTGGATGTTACTGTGTGAACTGGCAAAAATCCAGTTGTAAAGTGCATTGAAAGTGGATTATTTAGTGTGTGTGACCACAGCCTAAGGCACTATCTGGAATTAAAATATTGGGTAGTTTGGCACTAATGTCTTTTACTTTAAGACTAGTTGCAAAAATGGGCCATTGGTAACATTTGGGAGACTTTGACAGGGAATACAGTGGTAGGGGAGAGGCTCAGTGGCGGAGAGTCTGCTTGGCATGCAGAAGGTCCCAGGTTCAATCTCTGGTGTCTCCAGTTGAAAGGATCTGGTAGGAGGTGATGTGAAAGACTTTCACCTGAGACTCTGGAGAGCTGCTGCCAGTCTGGGCAGACAGTCCTGACCTTGATGGACCAAGAGGCAGAGCAGAGATCTTAGGAAGAGGAGAAGCCAGCTGTTTGCAGATGCTCATAATAGTGGTTAAGTGTGCGGACTCTAATCTGGGAGAACCGGGTTTGATTCCCCACTCCTCCATTTGCACCTGCTGATGTGACCTTGGGTCAGTCACAAGCTTTGGCACAGCTGTCCTTGAAAAAGAGCAGTTTGTGTCAGAGCTCTCTCAGCCCCACCCACCTCACAGGGTGTCTGTTGTGCGGAGGGGAAGGGAAAGGAGTTTGTAAACTGCTCTGAGACTCCAAGTGAAGGGCGGGGTATAAATCCAACCTCTTCTCTCTTCTCTTCTCATCATCTGGCTGACGGCTGGACCCATGCTGGTCTTCGCTTTGAGGTTGTGATCTTTCTGGAAGGAAGATAAACATTACTCTGTAGAGCAATGGAGGACGTTTGGAAGCCTCCAACTAAGTTCAGTACAGATGAAGCACTTCATCTCTGAGACTGAGTTCTGCATAGGGTTGCCAACTCGGTTGGGAATATTCCTGGAGATTGGGGTGGTGGTGGAGCTATTGGGATATTTTGTGAACATAGCAGCTCTGTTAGATAAAGAGTAATGGCAGACCAATGTTGGTCCATCCAGTCAATCATCTGTCATTTGAAAATGAATGGCCCTCACTACATGCCATGGCAGTAAACCCCACAAGTTAATTACCTTTTCAGTGCAGAAGTAAATTGGCATCTGGGTTTATTGCAAGCTCCGGTACCAGTCTGTATATTCAAATTAGATCTTGTATTATTGTGGGTGAGGAGTTGTTTGAGATTGGGGGGCTGTCTGTATGCAAGAAAGGGTTTGCCCCCCAGTACTTGTGAAAGAGAACTGTCATTATCCAGTGGAGCTTGTAAGTTACCGATGATGCCTTGAACTGTTTTGAGTTGAGAGCCACATGGTGTTCTGTTATTGTCTCATTGGGGCCTATCTTGCAACAGGTTTTCTCTGGGTACCATTCTGGCTTTGTTAATCTGTTTCTTGACTTCATCGGGTGGATACTTTAGTTCCAAACTAAGTGTCACCATTGGTCATGATTCTCTGGGGCATTACTCTGTCCCTTGGTAACTGTGATGAAAATACTGCTCACTTTCTATGGGAATTCAACAGTGACAACAATACAGGTTGTGATAGTATGTAATAACACAGAAGTCCAGTGGCACCTTAAAGACTAACAACACCTGATATTTGATACAAGCTTTTGTGAGTCACAGCCCACTTCCTCAGACATGTGATGGTGCACTTGGATGGGAGACCACAACAGAAGACCTGAGTTGCTATGCAGAGGAAAGCCATGGCCAACCACCACTGCTCATCTCTTGCCTTTAAAACCCAATGAACGGTCACCATGGGTCATTCGCCACTTGATGGCACATCATCATCATCATTATTCCTCTAGTCTCTTTTTGGGCCACGGTGGCTCAGAAGTTAAGACGCTGAGCTGCAGACCAGAAGGTCTGTAGCTCGGCCGTTCAAGACCCAAGTGCCACGTGACAGAGTGAGCTCCCACCTCTGGCCCCAGCTCCTGCCAACCGAGCAGTCCGGAAGCAAGAAATTGCAAGTAGATAAATATGACCATGGAAACATCTTCGGACAGCGCTGGCTCTTCAGCTTGGAAACAGAGATAAGCGCCGCATCCCTAGAGTCAGATTCGACTAGCTTTCGAGCAAGGGAAACCTTTACCTTTGCTAGTCTCTTTTTGCCACTGCAGGTTACCATCCTGGTCTGTTCTGAGAAGGATCTAGAAGTTCAGCCACGTTCTAATGTGTGCTTCTGGTATGACATGCAAAAGTTTAGCAAAGCTGATGACCTTAAACAACCTTCTCCAGCACCTGAGTCATCATCATTTGGCCCATACAAGCTTACGTCCACCATTTACATTTTCTGCACTTCAGATTCCAATCTCTATGGCTTCCCGGGCAGGACACGACATTAGAAGAGCTCGCAATACAATGGAGCCCCCTCTCATATACCCTCTCTCTCCTATTTGTAAGAAGTCCAAATGGATTCTTGAAACTACTTGTTGTCAGGACATCGGCCAAAAAAAGAGCCAACTGCAGTGCGCACCACCTAATTAGGTTTGTCCTCTGCCTGGTGAAGCCAAACGACTGCAGTGGTATTGAAAATACTCAGCAGTGGTCAGAAGCTATAGCTGTAGCAGGGCGGTTGAACAGCAAAGAGAATCCAGCGAGGCTGGTGTACTTAGCAAATACGGCTTGGTGTGTGAGTCTGGAGGGCAAAAGGTATCCATCCACTCGTCTGAAAGATGTCTTCCTTGTGCACCTTTATTTACATTGCCTAAATGGCCAGTGACCCTGACCTGGATGGCCCAGGCTAGTCCAATCGTGTCATATATTGGAAGCTAAGTAGGGTCGGCTCTGGTTAGCACTTGGATGGGAGACCACCAGTGAAGTCTAGGGTTGCTAGGCAAAGGCAGCCAATGACAGACCAACTCTGAACATCTCTTACCTGGATGGCCCAAACTAGCCCAATCTCATCTTGGAAGCTAAGCAGGGTCTGTCCTGGTTAGCACTTGGATGGGAGACCACCAAGAAGTCCAGGGTTGCTATGCGGAGGTGGGCAACGGCAAACCACCCCTGTTCCTCTCTTGCCTTGAAACCCTGTGGGGTCTCCATAACTCAGCTGTGACTTGATGGCAAGAACCCCATCGTGCCTGGAGATCTTAGCATCTGCTCACAGTGACATAAGAACATAAGAGACGCCAATGTTGGATCAGGCCAAAGGCCCATCCAGTCCAACACTCTATATCACACAGTGGCCAGAAATATCAGTGCCATCAGGAGGTCCACCAGTAGGGCCAGGACATTAGAAGTCATCCCACTGTTGCCCCCCCCAAGCACCAAGAAGACAGAGCATCACTTGCCCCAGAGCCCCTATCTATACCTTGTGGCTAACAGCCACTGATAGACCTCTGCTCCATAAGCCTATCTAATTCCCTTTTGAAGCTGTCCATGCTTGTAGCCGCCACCACTTCCTGTGGCAGTGAATTCCAAGTGTTAATCACTGTTTGGGTGAAGAAGTACTTCCTCTTATCCGTTCTAACCCGACCACTCAGCAATTTAACATGAAGATAGCGAAGCATCACAGCATCTAATAGCAAACTGGCTGGCCCCTGTGTGGATAGGTCAAGCCAGAAAAGAAAAGCCACCCAATGAAAAACCGGGGGCCTCTGCCTTCTCTATGGGTATGTCGAAAAATATGACTTTGTAAATCAACAAAAAGGAGATGAAAAGAAGAGGGGAAAGCTGAACAACTAGCCTGATGAGAAGTGTGCAATCCTATGCAGAGTTACTCCAAGAGCCAGTTTGGTGCAGTAGTTAAGCGCCCAGACTCAAATCTGGGAGAACCGGGTTTGGTTCCCCACGCCTCCGCGTGCAGCTGCTGGTGTGACCTTGGGTCAGTCACAAGTTCTTTCAGAGCTGTTCTCTCACGAGCAGTTCTCAAAAGAGCTCTCTCAGCCCCACCTACCTCACAGACTGTCTGTTGTGGGAAGGGGAAGGAGACAGCCACTCTGAGACTCCTTCGGGTAGTGAAGGGTGGGGTATAAATCCCCTCCTCCTCTTCCTCCTCCTATCTAAGGTCATACATTTCAGTAAAGGGGGGGGATTAGTCTTCCTAAATCCCTAAGAATTTATAGAATCCTAGATGGGGAGATTTTAGAAATGAGTAGGGTTTCCAAATTGCCTCCTTCCCTTGCTCACAATTCCCTCTGTAGCCCCCAGCCTGTAGTTTGTAAAAGGAAGCATATCTACATTTCTGTTCTGCATCTTGATTTTTTATTTTTTACTTCAAGGATGATGGGTGCACTCGTTCCAGAAATTCTTCTGTACAAGTTTCGTTGAATGAAAGGAGAACATGCAGGACTAAACTGCAATTGTGTGGACACTGTGGGGAACATGGATTAAAAGGAGAGTACAGAAAGGGCCAAAAATAGGGGAGAAACAATTTCAGGCTGGCAAAAACTGTTCATTTGGTTGATCGAGATTGTGTTTCAAATGTTAGCAGACAAATTCGGCATCAACCTGAAACAAAGATGGGGGCATGGTCCTGCCAGTGTTAAGAGCGCTGGTATGGAATAGCGGATAGAATGGCAGAGGAGGACCCTGGATGACCTGGGTTCAGATCCCAACTTCTTCCATGGAAGCTTGCTGGGTGACCTTAGGCCCATCACAAGCTTCCAGCCCGGTGTACCTCGCAGGGTTGTTGATGTGGGAGAATGGAGCAGGGGAGAACAACGTTCTAAACAACTTGGAGTCCCTATGGGGGAGAAAAGCAGGATATAAATGAATAAATAAATGCAAATACATTTTTAATCTCATCTGTTTCAGCGGAAGGATTTTTTCTGAAAGTGCATCCAACTTGGGGGTGGGGGATATGCCATTTTGCAGTAACAGAATCTGATCTTTCAGCTGGAGGAAATAAATTGCTGGTAACACAAATGCAAGCCGCGGTGTGACCAATGCTCTCTCTAAGCTGTGGAGTCTTGTGAGCAAAAATTCTCCTCTGTGAGCTACTGGCATTCCAGTTGTGAGCGAGCAGTTTGGCTACTGCATACATTAGTTTGCTCTGGAGCCAGCCTTCCTGAGCTAAGACAAAATGTGTGAGCCGGAGGCTAAAAACCTATGAACTGGCTCACACTAACTCACCTTAGAGGAAACACTGAGCCTGACTCTCTCGCCTTTACCTACCCGCATCAGGGCAGAGGATTTCTCTCTCTCGGCCTTGAAGGCACAGTGTGTGGTTGCAGATTGGTAGCCGGCGTGAGTGGGTTTAGCCGTGCATCCTGACCTTTCTCCTGAGCATACAGGAATGGATCGCCGAGTGGGTGAAATGTTTGCATTCGTTAATGATAAAATAATAGAGAAGATCTGGGGGAAATGAGCAGGGCGTGTGTTATCTTGCTGGGCTTGGAGAAAGCATTTCCCCTCCTGGAGACTGTCCCCAAGAGGTCAACGAACGAATGCTCCTTTTGCAGAAATTACAGTGCTGAAGGTGGAATTCTTTCTGTCGTATCTTGACGGATCCTCATTCGTTCGATAGCCATCATTCGTGATGATTGGGTTGCCTTTCCTTTCCAAGCCGACACCTGTCCTTTGGTCTTAAGCAGAGGGTCCCTCCTCCACCTCTATATCAGGCCAACCCCCCCACATCTAAACTGCCTTACTAAATTCCACCAGCTTCATTGAGTTGTCATATCACAGGAGCAGTTGTTGTTTTTCCTGTCCAAACAATAAACCCCTCTGATCCTGATGTGCCCTGCAGTTGGGAGCGCCGGAGTAACTTCCTCTGTCCACAAAAACCCATGCCAGAAGTTTGTTCTGTGAAGCTGGAGAAAGAGTTGCCTGAAAAGAGAAACTAGGGTGATCATACAGACTTGGAGGTGTGTTTCTCCAAAATACATTGAAATGGTATGGACATCCAGTGAAGATGATGGGCAATAGATTCAGAATGGACAAAAGGGAATACTTCTTTACATAACGAGTTACTAAAATGTGGAATTCCCTGTCAGAGGAGGTAGTGATGGCCACAGGCATAGACAGGGCTATTTTGGGGCAGGAACGCACAGGAACGGCGTTCCGGCTGGCTCCCGAGTCGGCCACGCCCAGCATGAACTCATTAGCATAATAGGCCACACCCAACAGCAGGAACGCATTAGGATTGGCTACATTAGGGGTGTGTGGCCTAACATGCAAAGCAGTTCCTGCTACAAAAAAAGGCCCTGGGTTTTGACAACAAACAAGGTCAACAGAATAACAAGCAAAAGGTGGGTGTGGCTGGATAACCACACTTCTGGTAACATGGGGGTGTGGCCTAATGTGCCAATGAGCTGTGCTGTCAGGGGTGTGGCCTAATATGCCAATGAGTTTCTGCTGTTGGGTGTGGCCTATTATGCTAATGAGTTCCTGCTGGGCTTTTTCTACAAAAAGAGCCCTGGGATGGCTTTAAAAGGGGAGGATAGGTCTATCAGTGGCTACTAGACATGGTGATTAAAGGGGACCTCCATGTGCAGAGGCAGTAAACCTCAGAATCCCAGTGACGGGAGGGAACATCAGGACCTTGGCCTCTAGATCCTGTTGGCCACTGTGTGAGACAGGATGCTAGGCTAGATGGACATAGAGTGATTAAAATGTGGAATTCCCTGTCAGAGGAGGTAGTGATGGCCACAGGCTCAGATGGTTTTAGAAGCGGATTGGGCAGATTCATGAAGGATCAGTCTATCGGCTACTAGGCAGGGTGACTAAAGTGAAATTTCACGTCCATAGGGCATAAACCTCTGAATACCAGTGCCAGGAGGCAAGATCAGGGGAAGGCCTTGGCCTCTAGGCTCTGTGGTTAGACTTCCAGAGTAGCTGGTTAGTAGGGTTCCCAGCTCTAGGTTGGGAAATACCTGGAGATTTGGGGGGAATCCTGAGGAGGCTGGGGTACGGGGAAGGGAGGGACTTCAATGGGGTATAATGCCATAGAGTCCACCTTCCAGAGCAGCCATTTTTTTTTCTAGGTGAACTGATCTCTTGTTGCCTGGACATCAGTTATAATATATACAATTGAATAGTGGGTGCCAAAGTTCTAATTCTAAAATGCACTCCCTTAGTGTATGGCTGATGGCACTGCTCCTCAGCATATATCGCCACCAATCAGAAGGCAAAGCCCGGGTTCCACCCACACCACAACTGCTGCGACAACCTGGTCTTTGCATATGGAAGCTGATTGGACTTCAGTCCATTCCACACCTCAAACTCCCCCCCCCCGCAAGGCAGTTGGAATGTCAGTTACATATGGAACCTGCTGTATTGTGGTGGCGTGCAGGTCCCAGGTTCATGTTTTAAAAGCAGACTGACACTGTTTGCCCAAAGCCAGAGCACTCTCCCAGAACCTCTTTCTAGATCTCGTTGTATTTATTTCCACAACGGGCCTTATTTCTAGTCAGTTATAATAGTGGGAGATCTCCAGCCACCACCTGGAAGTTGGTAACCCTACTGGCTGGCCACTCTGTGAGACAGGATGCTGGACTAGATGGACCATTGGACTGATCCAGCAGTGCTGTTCTTATGTTTCTGTGAAGGCCTTTGCCTCTGTGCCCTGTTGTTGGACTTCCAGAGGAACTGGTTGCCCACTGTGTGAGGCAGGATGCTGGAGTAGATGGCCCACTGGTCTCATCCAGCAGGGCTCTTCTGATGTTTCTATGAAAGCCTTGGCCTATATGCCCTGTTGTTGGACTTCCAGAGGAACTGGTTGCCCACTGTGTGAGGCAGGATGCTGGAGTAGATGGCCCACTGGTCTCATCCAGCAGGGCTCTTCTGATGTTTCTATGAAAGCCTTGGCCTATATGCCCTGTTGTTGGACTTCCAGAGGAACTGGTTGCCCACTGTGTGAGACTGGATGGACCACTGGTCTGATACAGCAGGGCTCTTCTGATGTTTGTATGAGAGATTTTCCTGATTCTATATTAATTTCTCTTCGTGATGATTTCGTCTTCTCCTGAAGCAGCCGCAACACTGGCTTTTGTAGTCTGATTGTATGTACACAAGGATAGGCAGATATTTTCCTGTTATAATGAATACCTCTAAAAATGCAGTTTCTGTACCACTGCATATAAATAGCATAAGAGAATCAGCAGCAAAATTAAGCCGTTCAACCCTGCACCCCGTGATGCAAGCTCTTGGAGATGTCCCCAACACTTCTCTGGATCCAGGACAATACGCAGAAGGTGGTGTTCTATCAGCTACAAAGCTATCCAAACCCTCGACCTTCAGGGGCAGAACTGTTCTGCTGTTCTCTAAGAAGGGATCTCGTTAAGCCTCTGCTACAGCGTCTTGCTGGTACGATCTTGCAGCCTCGCTGGTAAGGGGCAAGCACCCAGCAGCTGTCCTCTGCTCAAAAATAAAAGGGCAGTTGTGCTTCTCCATCTGCGGGAGGTTCTTCCACGCTTGCATCACACAACAGCGCAACTATAATACAATTCCTGACTGTGGTATCGAGGGCAGACACATCTCTGGACTAAGGAAGGGTACATCTCACTGAACCCATGCTGGGTCGCTAACACTGAGCAGTTATCAAATGGAAGAATTGGGGCTGATTTCTTTTTTTTTAAGGGAAGACACTCCAAATTGGATGCAGAGAAGGATGCTGACACCTGTCAAAATGTTTGCTGGTTGAATTCCATCACCCACGTTTTAATATGCCTCCCCTCTTCCCTGGAAAAAAATCAATGTTAGCTTGCAAATTACACAAAAAGACTCCAACGTCCTTTCCCGGAGATTTCTTGTTCCGACATGTCAATACATTCAAATGATCTTTTCCTTTCTTTGTCCTGAAGTTATTGTTAAAAGGGGGGGAAATTCTGCTTCAATGCAATCAAATTTAGTACAGCAGTGACTTTGGGTCGTCTTATGTTCAATGGTCTTTAAATACTAATTTGTTACACTTAAGAAAGAACCAGGTGCTGGAAACTGGCACACTTGCAAGCTGGCATTGTTTTGGGAAGGGGAATTTCTCCCCACCTCCAAAAAAATTCACTTTTAAAAAAATTATAGCCATTGATTCCTCTTATTTTTTTATTTTCTATTTTGGAAGAGGGATTTCTCTTTCCTTTCTCTTTGATTTCTTTGTAGAGAAATCAATGCACCCTTTTCTAACTTGCAGCTATTTTATGTTAGACACCTTGTAGCTATTTTATGTTAGACACCCCGCAGGAGGATAGGAAGGTCTGGGAAGACACTGCCTGTCTCTGAGCATCTGCAGAGTGAAATTCTGAAATTTCACGGAACCTCTCTTCCTGCCCTGGTCTCTTTGACTGACTCCAAATTCCTAAAAAGAGGAAACAAAATGGACAGTTGGATTTCGGGGAGAAAATGGGTAAAGAGAAATCAAGAGAATTTCTCTTACTGCAAGCCCAGCAAATTAATTTCGCCTACCAAGTTAGGAAAGGTTAGTTTACACCAGTTGTCGACTGGCAGATGAATTTGATGCATCCAAGCCGAGTTGCATTCAGCAGTCCTACTGATACATATTTAGGCACATTTGAGAAAGGTGAACCCAGTGGCTTATGGACAAATACCACATTGGCCACCATTTTGTATAATGTCTCATTGCATTTTAGGTGCCTAATTCATTATTATTGTGAAATAATTAGACACACATAAACCCATTGATTTCAAGGGGCTTAAACAGGTCTACAAACGAGCTTCTGCAAACAACAGAATCACACGAAAAATGTTTCCTTCAGGGGGGTGGTTGGGGTGGAGGCCCACAGGGAGGTTTTTTCCTGGCCTATCATGGACAACAGCTAGCCACTATGGAATTGCTGGCTTTGATCCTTCAGCTGGAGAAGATAGGTTGCTAGGAACACAGTGCAAATTATGGTGTGGTTCAGTTCAGGTCTCGTGAATACGTAACAAAAGTAGCCATGGGTTGTGCGATCATCTAGCTGCAGGCCACTCCACACAACAGCCCCTGCCACCTCCCTAGATGGAGCACATTAACCCCACCCCTCTCAGAACTGAGCATAGAAACTTTCTGCCTCCTGGGACTGAGCATACTGACCCCAGCCCTCTAAACGTTTCAGTGTGCTGGCTCCCCAATAACATAAAGAAAAGTTTCCCAAAATGGGAATGGAGCTAGCACACATACATCCATGCACGCTCTGTACGCATGTGCATAGATGGTAGGTGGGGCCAGGACTGTCAGTCCCACTCACACATTACATTACCCCATGTGCACTTATATGAAATGCACATGGTGGCCAATGTCCAAGAGCCTAGTAAAGGTAAAGGTTCCCTTGCTCGAAAGCCAGTCAAATCCGACTCTAGGGTTGCGGTGCTCATCTCCGTTTCAAAGCCGAAGAGCCAGCACTGTCCGAAGACGTTTCCGTGGTCATGTGGCCGGCATGACTAAACACCAAGGTGCACGGAGCGCTGTTACCTTCCCACTGAAGTGGTACCTATTTATCTACTTGCAATTTCTTGCTTTCGAACTGCTAGGTTGGCAGGAGCTGGAACTAGAGATAGGAGCTCACTCCGTCATGCGGCAACTCAGGTCTCAAACTGCTGAACTACCGACCTTCCACAGCCTGCAGTTCAGCATCTTAACCACTTAAGCCACCGCCCCTAATTGTCATGTAGGAGTCAAGACAGAAGCAGCTCAAAATGTGTGAGTGTGTGTGTGTTCAGTGCCATCAAGTTGCTTCTGATTTATGGCAACCCTATGCATCAATGGCCTCCAAGATGTCCTCTCATTCACAGCCTTGCTCCGGTGTTGCAAACCAAGGGCCGTGGCTTCCTTGATGGAGTCCATCCATCTCATGGTGGGTCCTCCTCTTTTGCTGCTGCCTTCAACTTTTCCTAGCATTGTTTTCTGGTGACTTTTATCTTCTCATGATGTGACCAAGGTACAATGACCTCATTTTAGTCGTTTTAGCTTCTAGGGAGAGTTCAGGCCTGCTTTGATCGAGAACCCACTTCAGATGGCCACCTAATACAATATGTAACTGCCTGATTCTCGGTGTAAGTGAGAATATCACCCACATATGAAGCTGCCTTCTAGTGAATCAGACCCTTGGTCTATCGTAGTCAGTACTATCTACTCTGGCTGGCAGCTGTTCTCCAAGGTCTCAGGTCAAGGTCTCATCACCTCCTACCTGATCCTTTTAACTGGAGATGCCGGGGATTGAACCTGGGACCTTCTGCATGCAAAGCAGACATTCTGCCACTGAGCCATGGCCCTTGCCTATCAATAAAATCTGTAGATATGAGAGCCAGAGCCTCCACAAATTGAGGAGTTTGTCCTCATTGGTCAATTATTCCCGGTAATGAGGGGACAGATAGGCAATTGATAGACCTCAATGGTAGCCTTGTGTCCTTTAACTAAGGCTGATTCCTAACTGTGCTGCTAAGATCCCTCCAATAGCAAACTGAGCATGATTTGACCCTCCAGTATTAAATAAAAGTCATCCAGAGAGCAGTTTCGAGGCATGATAAGTGTATCTGGTCTGAACTCGTTGTATTCCATCACCATAAATCATGGAGGAACCCGGAGTCCTAATGTCTGATTATTCAGCCCGGCTCTATGAAAACAACCCGGAAATGTCCTCCATTTTTAATTGCTAACATTTAATCGATAGCTTCAGCAGCAGCGGAATGGTATCTCCTGGTTGTTTAAAGTATTTAATTGTCTGTAATACTTTGTCGTTTTTTCTTTTTCAAGAGACGGGGGAAGTATTGCTAAAGTTCAGCCCCGTGCCGCAGCTGCAACCGAGTCTGGATTTGGAAAGTGAAGAAGCTGTAAAACGAGAAAGGTCAAAAATGACATTCATCTTTTTCAGTTGTCAGATCGAGGGAGCGTTAACAAAATGAGGGACTGGTATACAAGCCAATTCCCTGTACGAATACTGTCTCGATCACATATGTTTGCAGAGGCCCTGGTTAGGGTGGCCAACGCCAGCTTGTGAAATTCCTGGAGATGCCTCAGGAGGAGGGCAGAGTTTGGGAGGGGATGTGATGTCGTAGAGTCTGTTGTCTGAAGCTGCTGCTTCCTCCAGGGGAATTGCCCATTGTCATACAGTGTGTTCAACTGTGGATTGGTTGGTTGCTCCTGAGGTCCAGGTTCCCAATATCTCAAACCCTGAGACTTAAGGGGAGGAGCCTGGTGATGTCATGGGGAGGGGCTTGGTGATACCACGATGAATAGTGGTTCCACACATTGTGAGGAACTGGGCTAGATGTCATCTCTGAATCTGTGCGGTCACAATCTTGTGACTTTGAATTTTTTTTAAAAAAAAAAACCAAATGGCATGGAGATTAATTGTGTGCTGAATGTAATACGTAGCTGAGGTGTTTATGCCGGATTACTGCTTCCCCTTTCCGAAATTCCAGTGTGGCCTAGTGGTTGGAACGTCTGACTAAGATCTGGGAAACCCAGGTTCGAATCCCCACTAGCCACAGAAGCATGCTCGGTGACCTTGGGCCAGTCACGCAGCCTAACCTGTCTCAGGGTCAGGTCACACGGACATTTAGTGCGGGCTTCGCTGCTGATCCCTCGCACATTAAAGTTTCCTGTTCATATTGGCAAACCCGCCTCCCGCACCGAAGTGGGCTGAGTCCCGTGGTTTTCGCTCTTTTTATCCGCGTTTTCTGACACCCGTTGGAACAGGTGTTTTCCCGATATCTCGCGCTTTGTATCCACGGTTTTGGTATCTGGACAGCAATCCGCCGTGACCGCGCTACCCTCCCCCCTATTTTTTTTGTGTTTCTGGTTTAAGTTATGCGCATGTGCAAACAGGCACTAGCTTTTATTTTGGTCGTTTTCGTTTGTATGTACGCCCAAGCGCATGTTTAACCCCGTTTTCTTTCTCGTTTTCCTTTACGTCTTCGATCACGTGTATTGACAGTCTGGTAACGCCGATGTTGCTTGTTCAAGCCGTAATTCAGCCATGCGCATGGGAAGACAAGCGCATACGCAGGGTTTTTTTAAAAAACCTGCGCCGTCATGGGGACGGCGCGCTGTGTGATCAGTACTTTGCGCGAGTGAAGCAGAAGACCTCCAAGCGATATAAAATGTCGCGGATAGAAGAACTGCGGGAAAACTAGCGCGGTAAGAGGTCCGTGTGACCGCGGCCTCACAGGGTAGTTGTGAGGATAGAATGGAGGGAAGGAGAACAACGTAAGCCAGTTTAGGTCCCCAGCGGGAAGGCAGGCCAGATATAAATAAAGTAAATAAATAACATAAAATTACATGTGCAGCAGTTACCTCAAGGAGGGACGCAAAGAAGAAGCTGTCAAATGTGGGAGCAAGCGGATGGACTGGAGCTTTCAACCTGCTGCCCTGAGGTTCTAAGGACGAGCCTCAAGCCCTGGATCTCTCCAGGACAAATTCTGGTAACCCCGCTCCTGAGGCATACCTCCTAAGGTTCTCAGGCACGTGGGAGTAACAACTTCACCCTCCCTAACCACATCCCTCGCGGGCTATCACTACTTCCACCTCCCACAACCTCACATCAAATTCTTTTCAATCCTGCAGCAAAGGTCAAGACTAACTTACGAAAACTACATGTTGGGTAACCGTCCACCTTTTCTCACGAACAAGTCCAGGTTATCTTTTGAGCAGGGTTCCGTTCTCCTGTCAGGTGGGTCGATCCCCTGTGGAGACCACAGAAACAAAAAATACCTTTGACCTTTGATCGCTTCAGGTCTTTAAGGGATGTCATGTCATATATAAACTCCTCGCTTACAACTGCTGACAATCTACTCTCTCTCTTTTTTTTAAAGGATCCTAAAAACACAGCTTATTTCAGCATGCCATCTTACAGAGGACCAACCAGATAGTGCTATAGTAGCATTCGAGAGCCAGTGTGGTGTGGTGGTTACTGAGGTTAACTGGTGTGGTTAGTCCAGTCACCATTAGTTAGCAGAGTGCTTAAATAAAGCTACGAGAGCCAGTTTGGTGTAGTGGTTAGGTGCGCGGACTCTAATCTGGGACAACCGGGTTTGATTCCCCACTCCTCCACTCGCAGCTGCTGGATGACCTCGGGCAAGCCATAGTTCTGTCAGAGGTGTTCTTGAAAAGAGCAGTTTCTGCCAAGAGTTCTCTCAGCCCCACCTACCTCACAGGGTGTCTGTTGTGGGGAGGGGAAGGGAAAGGAGTTTGTAAGACTTTTTGAGACTCCAAGTGAAGGGCGGTGTTAGATCACCGCTAACAAAGACTCCAGAGTGATTTCAGCAAAGTGATTCAGCTTTAATGAAGTAACGAACAAGCACTCAAACGCATTCATAACCAGAAGAGTTTAACATTGGGAGCCAGGCTCCTTTTAAACATTCCCGGGCTAACATAGCCACGCCTATTTACAAATAACAACCAATAAGATTGTGTAGTTAAAGACCAATGAGAGTCTTTCCCTCTCTGGAGCCTGTACAGTTTCTGATTGGTCGCTGTTAGAGGGTGACCAATGGCAATGCAGTTCAGTGGAGCCTTCATCCGGCTCAAGCTTTGCATGGGGAGTGAATGAGGGGATTCATGTAAGCGATTTCCAATACATTACAGGCGGGGTATAAATCCAATTTCCTCTCCTTCTCCTCCTTCTTCTTCTACAAATGCAGAGCCACATTGCAAGTTGAGAAGAGAAATGCTTCTCTCTTTATGTGAGAAGTACACTTTGGAAAGGAAACAGGAGAGATCGATAGATTACTGACTTACTAGCTAAAAGATGGAGGCAGATGGCGAGAGGCCCATCTGCCTCATGGTGCCAAGAGAGGACCACATTTCCCTCTCTTGGTCTGTGCTGGTAGAGAGCAAGTCTTCATTCAGGGTGAGAGAGAAGCAGGAAAGGGAAATTGGTCCCTGAGATTACAATCTGCATATCAAAGAGGACAGTGGCAGAAGGGTAGATACAGGAAGAAAGGTCAGTGTGTCTATCTAGCTATCTAGTCCAGGGGTGTCGAACTCATTTGTTATGAGGGCCAGATCTGTCCTAAATAAGACCTTGTTGGGCTGGGCCATGTGTGTCATAAAATGTAATGCCAGGTAGCGGAGATATAAACTTTATAAACGACACAAACACAAAAGAGTTTTTTTCCCACTTAAAATAAAAACATGCTTAAAACATGAGCACTCTTGCAATATTTTGTTTATTTCACAGCGTCTGATAACTGACACCTCTTGCTCTGAATTATTGCATCAGAATGTCTGTGCTGTTGCAATCTTGAGTGTGCTGTTCAGGTATGTATCCGTAAGCTGCAAACCTACGATGATGCAGCAGCAGCAGAACTGGAAGAAGAAGCAGAAGACAGCCAGTTCCACTGCGGGCCTGAGAGAAGCCCTCCGGGGGCCTGATCAGGAAATGGAGATGAGCACTGCCCCCTAGAGTCGTATTCGACTGGCTTTCGAGCAAGGGGAACCTTTACATTTACCTTTTTACCACCCCCTCACATTCACCGCGCAATCCTAACCAGAGTCACATCTTTCTAAGTCCCTTCAGGAGGGTCTGTTTGAATTCTGCAGTTTAATGGCTTGCTGTGTTCCCAGCACTGCAAACAGGAAAGCTGAAACCCATGTACCACACAATGGCAAAATGAGTCTTTTCTTCCCATATAATAAAAACAAAATGGACCTTCCGATACCACGATACTAAAGGTTAAGAAAAGCTGCACTGAGACGTCATTTGTCACTGCCTGGTGACTCAGACAAATTATCACCTTTCAAGAAACCAATAGACCAAATTGGCTGTTTGAAAGACTTATACCTTAACATCAAGAATTCACTGACAGGAGCCCTGCTGTGCTATAAACCATCTATGCACAAGTACTGAGAAGTTCCAGACATGCACAAAGCAGAACGGGAATCACAGTTTACATTTTAAAACAAGATTAGCCCAGTCTTGTCAAATCTCAGAAGCTTAAACAAGAAAAAAATGTGTGTGCCAAAAATCAATTATTAAACATCCTATATATATATTTATTGGTATGACATTTATACTTACTCACTACAATATGACAAATTTTCCTATGACATGTATCACACATAAGTTGACAGGCTGAAGTTCAACAGGTAAAGTTTTTTCCCTTCATTTTTCATTAATAAAAAAACTTTACCTGTTGAATTTCAACCTGTCAACTTACGTGTGATATATGTCATATGAAAATTTGTCATGTTATAGTGAGTAATCGTAAATGTAATATCAATAAATATATATTGGATTACATATTATTGATATTACATTTACGATTACTCACTATAACATGACAAACTTTCCTATGACATATATCACACATAAGTTGACAGGTTGAAATTCAACAGACAGTTTTTTAATTAATGAAAAATGAAACAAAAAGAAAAAACTTTACCTGTTGAATTTCAACCTGCTAACTGCCTGTTTCTTAAGAATTTCAAAATGAATTTTATTGTTGTTTTAAGCTTCTGTTATTTTTATTTACAGGGGTTCTTACTATTCATTAATTTGCTGTGTTTTAAATGTCATTGCTGGCTTCAGCCGTAAATAAAACTTTAAAACTTTATATTGTGGATTTTTAATAATTGATTTTTGGCACATGCATTTTTTCCCTCATTTCCCCCCTTGTTTAACATATATTGCTGTGCCACTGCTCTTTGTCTTGTATTAAATCTCAGAAGCTTAGAAGGGTCGACCCTGGTCAGCATATGGATCGGAGACCACCAAGGAAGTCCAGGGACAGGCAATGGCACACCACCTCTGAGCATCTCTTGCCATGAAAACCCCGCCGGCTGTGACTTGAAGACATTAAGAAACAGTTGAAGCTAAAACAGATTTTTTTCTCCCCCCAACGCAAGGTTCTAGTTCTCAGGGCTGAGGACAAACATCATTTATCGACTACGCTGGTATCTCCTCTGCCTGTTTCGACACAACTACTCAGGATGGCTAGTGGAAAAGTTGTAAAATATAAATGGGATGGAGTCAGGCCAATGGAAACGGCCTTCTTCTCTCTACAGATGGTTAGCTATTGGAGTCTAGGAAAGCGGGACGATGACAGGAACACAGGGCTCCACAAAATGTAAAGGTAAAGGTTCCCTTGCTCGAAAGCCAATCGAATCTGACTCTAGCGTTGCGGTGCTCATCTCCGTTTCAAAGCCGAAGAGCCAGCGCTGTCCGAAGACGTTTCCGTGGTCATGTGGCCGGCATGACTAAACACCAAGGTGCAGGGAACGCTGTTACCTTCCCACCGAAGTGGCACCTATTTATCTACTTGCAATTTCTTGCTTTCGAACTGCTAGGTTGGCAGGAGCTGGAACTAGAGACGGGAGCTCACTCCATCATGCGGCACACACGGGTCTCGAACTGCTGAACTACCGACCTTCCACAGCCTGCAGCTCAGCGTTTTAACCACTTGAGCCACCGCAGCTCCAAATGTAATGTGCACAAAATGTAATGCACCCCAAATCAATGTGCCACAGCTTTCCAGATGCTTTGCGATTGCCCACACTGCCGTGACAGAAACCCTACAACTTCACTAGGGCAAGAGCGCCACCTAGAGTGTCTGCGATCTTGGACCTCTAGGGGTTTACATTAGCATGATCCATTCATTTCCATCCCACGCTGGACTATCCTGACAGAGTTAATCCCTTTTGAACAAAGGACAATCCCGTTTGGGCCAGACCACCGATCTGACATGGAAGTCCAGATGCTTGATGGGAGGTGGGACTATATTGTAGAAGTTTCTGATTGGTAACAGTAGCCTCTGATGTCAGAGATGGGGCTTTGCAAGGTATTAGCTACGTCAGCTTGTCACTCTTAGAAGTGAGGCTGGCTTAGGTTCAATCCAATGGACCGTAAATATCTGGACATTTAGGATTTCCCCTTGTCTCCACTCTTCAGTTTTCAGCCTTTCACAGAAACTGGGTCCACTGTAGGTTGGGTAGGAGTTAAGGACTCCTCCTGTCTTGTTACTGCAAGGAGCTCTGTACATGCTCTGAGGAACCTGTTACAGCCTAGGTAACGTGTATTTACCTGAGTTGGTTCAACTGTATTGCTCTTCATTTGGCCTTCTCTGTGCAGTTTTGTTTTTTTTAAATATAAGTCTTTATTATTTTCCAGACACCATACATACCTCATGCAATCTCTGTAGTAAGTTTCATAACCATGTCTTGCATCTCTTGCTTAAGTAGGAGGGAGTATAACTTAGCTATTATCTTTGAGTCTTCTCCTAATAAAATTTTATCTAATTCTGTTTTCTCCAAGATAAAACCCACTCATTTATCTTTAACAAATTTCGAAATTAGTTGATTTCTCTCCCACCAAGAGAATCGTAAACCACCAGCCTCCATATCTTGTTGCGATTTTAATTCGGCATTATTGTCAAGTAGGACCTCATAAGTTGATGTTCTTACCCCAGAGACTAGGTGTGGTAACATCATCGCCTCTAAAGGGGCAAGGTATTAGCTACGTCAGCTTGTCACTCTTAGAAGTGAGGCTGGCTTAGGTTCAATCCAATGGACCGTAAATATCTGGACATTTAGGATTTCCCCTTGTCTCCACTCTTCAGTTTTCAGCCTTTCACAGAAACTGGGTCCACTGTAGGTTGGGTAGGAGTTAAGGACTCCTCCTGTCTTGTTACTGCAAGGAGCTCTGTACATGCTCTGAGGAACCTGTTACAGCCTAGGTAACGTGTATTTACCTGAGTTGGTTCAACTGTATTGCTCTTCATTTGGCCTTCTCTGTGCGGTTTTGTTACATGCCTTCCCTGTCTTTTGTTTTTGCTTTTTTGCCCACTCCTTTTATTTTTAATCTAACCACCCTTTTCCATTTTTGTTCTCGCTTTTATAATAAACTCTTTCTTATATAAAGACATTTTCTGGCTTCTTTTAGTACAACGTATTCTCTGGGATCTTTCTCTGAATCTCTTCATTACATGCTAGACTGCAGGGGCACTGTAAACAAAGTTGGTTAACAAGGTATTTCCCAGGGTTTCTACCCTGTCACTTTGTTATTGCTCTAGTACTATGCTAGAAGGGGACTGTTATGTATGGGGACTAGAACATTCCAGGACTGTTTCTACCAGAGACTGGTTGAGCTTGGAGCTCTAGAACAATAGCCCACCAGGACTCTGCAGGTGGCCAATGAGGAATTAATGGTTCTGACAATAGCCTATCGTTGGTAGTTGTTTGGGGAAGTGGGTGGAGTTGCATGCTATACAAACAGGGCAGTTGCCCTGGCTTTTCGCTTTTTGTTCTTGCTGGATCACTAATAAAGGAGAGCGGATCACTAGGCTTGGGGTCGGACCTTCCATGGAACCCAGTATTTAACAGGGACCTTCTCAGGAGCTCTTGCCAACATCAGGATCTTCACAGAGTCCCTGGTAGGTGACTGGTAAACCCTGTTTAGTTTGGTGGGTGGCAAGTCGTTCAGTCTTCCGAGTCTTACCTTATCATGTGATCAAGGCACAATAGCCTCGGTTTTGTCATTTTATCTTCTAGGGAGAGTTCAGGCTTGGCAACCCTAGGTCCACGAAAAGGACAACAGGAAGTCAGAAACAAAGAAGAGATTTTGCAAGAGAGCCAGTTTGGTGTAGTGGGTAGGAGCGCAGATTCTAACCTGGGAGAGCCGGGTTTGATTCCCCACTCCTCCACATGCAGCTGCTGGTGTGACCTTGCGTCAGTCACAAGTTCTCTCAGAGCTGTTCTGGAAAGAGCAGTTCTCCAGAGAGCTCTCTCAGCCCCACCTACTTCACAGGGTGTCTGTTGTGGGGAGGGGAAGGGAAGGAGATTGTAAGCCACTCTGAGACTCCTTCAGATAGTGAAAGGCAGGGTATAAATCCAGTCTCCTCCTCCTCCTCCTTCTAACACAAAATGCCCAATAATCAATTGTCACCATTTTTATTTTATTTTTTGCCAGGCAT